>NC_034593.1:143067297-143086913 GCF_900095145.1 Mus pahari | reverse complement strand
AATCTAGTTTGGTACCTATTTTGGGGGGCATAACAGTCTAGTTTGGTACTTATTTTGGGGGGTATAACAGTCTAGTTTGGTACTTATTTTGGGGGGTATAACAGTCTAGTTTGGTACCTATTTTGGGGGGTATAACAGTCTAGTTTGGTACTTATTTTGGGGGGTATAACAGTCTAGTTTGGTACCTGTGATTTCTTTCTTAGAGGTTGCCTGATATCTGTTCAGGGCCTTCGAGCTTTTAGTCTCTCTTGAGAAGTCAGGTGTAATTCTGATATAGGTCTGCCTTTGTATGCTACCCGGCCTTTCCCCTTGCCACTTTTAATATTCTTTCTTTGTTCTGTAGATTTTGCGCTTTATTATTTGGTGGGAGGATTTTCTTTTCTAGCCCAATATAATTGTTGTTCTTTAAGATTCTTATATGTTTATAGTCATCTCTTTCTTTAGTTTGTGAAAATGTGCTTCTTTGATTTTGTTGAGAATATTTTCTGGACCTTGGAACGGCAACTTTTCACCTTCTTGTATTCCTATTATTCTTAGGTTAAGGCCTTTCATAGTATCCCATCTGGGATGTTTTGGTCAGGCATGTTTTAGATTTAACATTTTCATTGACTGATGCATCAATCTCCTCTATTCTATCTCTATGCCTGAGATTCTCTTTTCCATCTCCTGTATTCTGTCGGTGATGCTTGTATCTGTTGTTTCTATTCTCTAACCTTTGTTTTCTATCTCCAGGATTTCCTCAGTTTGTATTTTCTTTATTGCTTCTATTTCCACTTTCTGGTCTTTCACAGTTTTATTTACTTCCTTCACCTATTTAATTGTATTCTCCTCTATGTCTTTAAGGGATTTGTTTCCTCTTTAAAGACCTCTACCTGTTTGCTTGTATTTTCCTCATTAAAGGCCTCTATCATCTTTATAAGATTGGATTCAAGGTCATTTTCTTGTGCTTTGATTCTGTTAGGATATCCAGGGCTTGTTGTAGTGAGGTAGCTGTACTTTGAGGGGGGGGGGGGATTCACATTACCCTGGCTTTTGTTGTTTGTGTTCTTTTGAGGTCCTGTAACCATGTAGATTGTTTTGATCTCTGGACATTCTTGAAGTAGGGATTAGGATGGTTGTGTGTTGCCTGTGCTCTGGACAGCTCATTGACTGACTTAACCACCCCCCGGGGGTTGGAGGTGAGGTGGTGCAGAGTCAAGGACACAGTCTCAGGTGAGTAATTCTGCAGCAAGCTCATCTGAATGCTGCTGCAAGCTACTTTAATACCCTCTTCTCATGAAACTGGTTGCAAGAAAGCATCTCTTCTTCTAAATAGCAGTTCCTGATTGGCTGGCATTTTGCAAGAAAGCATCTCTTCTTCTAAATAGCAGTTCCTGATTGGCTGGCATTATCTGCACAAGCAATCCTTGGTCTCACAGCCAGTCCCTAATTTGGTCCTCCTGCATGAGATGCTTTTGTGGCTGCACTCCCTGGAATTTATGTAAAGGTGTTCCCTGCTGTTCCTGCTACAGGGGTGAAACTCAATGATTTTAGTGTGGCAGACCTTTGGATGGGTATCCTTAAGCTGTATGGTCTGGACCTACAAGACTGTATGGTTTAGGACCCTCAGGTCCAATATTGGTAGTCAGAGTGGCAGCAGGACAATGGATGGTGCTGTGGGCTAGCAGGTGCTCAGGGTGGCTAGACTTGTCCCAGATGGCTCAGAGAGCAGAGAAGATGGGTGGGGGAAGGGAAGCTTATCTGTATGGTTCAGGAGTCTGATGGAGGTGGAGCAGAGGTGGCAGGAGAATTGAGGTCTCCTTGGGATAGTAGACTGCTCAGGGCTGCTTGACTTGGCCCAGAGGGCTTACCTAGCAGGGAAGATGAATGGGAGAAAGGAGGCTAACATGTATAGTTCAGTAGGCTCAGGTCCGATGAGGTGGGAAGAGGAGTGGCAAGCAAATAGAGGCTCCTCTGGGATAGCAGGCTACATGCCATGAAAATTCCAGTGAAAGACAGAATCAAAGCATTTTAAAGTTAGAAATAAACTTATAAAATGTCTGGTCATAATCTGTTCTAATTAAGGGTGAAGAAATAAAATCAAAGAAAGGAACTTAGCTAAATATTATACAGTTTGATGATAGAAGAGGCAGATTACAGCCATGAGCTTGGTAAGACAACCGAAGTTTTTCTTTCTTTTTTTTTTTTTTTTTTAGAATAATCAAAATAATTCAGACCTTCATATAAGGTTTCAAAACACAATGGAAAATGAAGAGATAAATCTTTATCTTTTAATTGAGAGGCTCCTGTTGCATTTCTTCGATAAGTTTGCAAACTCTATTCAGTGGACACAGAGGTACGCTATTGTCAGACTCTTTCTGACTTCTTTAGTGGCCCTTTCAGAATAATGAACTTGTGAATGTTCTTGTATTTTATTAAACACTCCTTAAATTTTAGATAATGGAATAAAATTCGTATTTTAGAATGAAGGATGTAAAACATTTACTCTCCAATTTCTTCTTGAAAAATTAAGGATAATTTTGCTATTCAATGACAAAACTAGTGAACTCTAAGAAAAATTCCACAGAATAGGATGTGAGAGGAATACCATCTGTCTGGTTTTGGGGGAAAAGCACAGCATTTCGTCAATCTGTGGGGATAACTGTGCTGCAGGGTGAAGATTAATTAGATGAGGGAAGCAAGAATCAATATTCTACCCTCTATACTCTAAGTCTGGCACTGTAGACCCTAGAGTTAAGAATTATATTGTATAATTAGAGGTAAAGCTAGCAGCAGGAAGGCTTTGTGATCTACAGAACAAATGTACCATTAAGGGTGAGTACGAGAATGTATCATCCATCTGTCTTCTATCATCCAATATATCTGTCTATAATCCAACTAGCATTTATATATATATGTATCTATGAATCTATATACCTATGTATCTATCTTCTATATGTTACCTATCATTTGCATTTTATTATCTGTCTTCTATCTTCTATCAAGTATCATCTATGTATCTATAAAGCCATGCATGCATGTTTGTACACACCTATCTACTTACCAATCATTTATTTTCATCTATCACCAATCCATTCATTAAGTATTTACTTACATTCTGTCTATAAACATTCTATCATCTATTTATCATGTGTCAATCCTCCCTACCTTGTTGTGGTTTTGTAACCATGGGAGAGAGTCTGATTGATAATTGCCACAGGCTAGCAAGAATGTGAGCACCACAGCATCAGCCAATGGGAAAGAGAAGGGTTTACAGGTGAATATCAGGCCTGCTCCTGGTGGTTTCTTTTCAAGTGTTACATTCAAAGGAGATGGAAGTCATCAGACATTCATGGAAGGTAAGAAAGGCAAAACAAGGCACATGGGACCTTGGATAATCTCAGTCCTAGCAAACTATTCATTGACAACTATCCATCTATTCATTCACAACTGGAATTAAATGCTCAGGGTCACAGTTTCTGAAACAGATATGAATATGGTGTGGCCAAAGGCTAGTAAGGTAATAACACGTAGACCTCTTACTGATAAACAGACTGAAAAACATGCGTGAGGGAGATGTGGCAGTGTGAATAGTCAACCTGCTTCTCTACCACTACACAGATTACACCTGCTCTCCTGAATACATCAAACCAGAAGCAGCAGGAAGCAGACATTATAATACTAAATAGTGCCCTCAAGTTAAATGTCTAAGCTGAAAGGAAACTTGTTCTATGTAAGCTATCATTTTATTTTAATCATCTTTCCCCATAAAAACAATCCATTCTTTCAAAGTAGAATGCAAACACATAAAAGGGATGAAACTATTATAATTCAGTCTCTATTTGAGAAAAATGCAATTTAATAAAAAGAATAAGAAATGAGGAAAGAAATGTCTTAAATGGTAGGGAGAAAATGAGACAACTAAGAAGAATGTGAATATATATTCCAAAAAATTAAATAATAAAATGTGAAAGCTTAAACTTTAAAACCTCTAGAAGAGAATGCAGGAAATAAACATTGTTTTATTTGAGAATAGTAAATTGGTTGTTAATAAAAAAAATACTACCTCTAAAAGAATTCATCAAAGGAACTGGAATAAAGTTATAAGTCAGTTTATCAAACTGTTTCAAAATTTCAAGTTGTAAAAGAAGATAGGAATTATATGTAGTACTGTTTAAACAATTATTGCTGTATCACATGCATTTGTTGCAGTTTTTAATGAAAAGAAAGCAACTTCACTGGAACTTTGCTGAAGTTCTATGTACTCTGATATGAGAATGAGTTAACATTTGAGATTGTGGGAAAATGTTATCCTTGTCAATGACAAGAAGACAAATTAACTCCATAATAAGATACTATTTTATAAACTATGTTAAAAATTTAATGAATTTTGATGTAATCAGTGAAAATAATAGATACAAAATTGGGGGTATAAATATCAATATTTTCAAGAACAATGTGAGTCTTGCTTACAAAGTTATCTATGTTTGATGTAATATCAGTATTAAATGTCTGAAAAATAAATATTGAACTTCTGAATTGTTCCTTTTTTTTTCTGTTACCAGATTCTGAAATAATGATAAAAGTAGGAAGTTACCAGTGTGAGACTAATTGCAGGAACCAGCAGTAGATGATGACAGAGCTAGATTATGAAGGGAGACACGTAAAACGAAGGTAATTTATACTTGGCACCACTGTCAGCAGCTGAACAGCACCACACTGAATAATTGTGGAGGCAGATTTCTGTCCAGCCTGAGGTTCCAGGAGTGTGAACCAGTACAAATAACGTGTGGACAAACTTCTATCAGTCACTGGTGGTTCTGATAATCTGAGAGTCTTCAAATGCCTGAGGAACTTCTAAGACCAAGGTCTGTCTGAGATTGTATTATTGTTTCATTCTCCCTAATCTGCTCTGTCATCTACCCATCTGTGTCTATATAACCATCTGTCATCTATCGAGCATCTATTATCTATCATTATCTATCTATCTATCATCTATCTATCATCTATCTATTTATCTATCTATCTATCATCTAGCAAACTATCTTCTATTTATTTATTATCTATAATCTAATACCTATTATCTATTATCACCTACGTATCATTTATCATCTGTCTGTCTATCTATCAATCTGTCTGTCTATCTCTATCACCTATCATCTACTATCTATCTATCATCTATCTATATACCACCTATCATCTATTATCTATCTATCATCTTCCTGTCATCTATCTATCTATCTATCTATCTATCTATCTATCTATCTATCTGGTGGAAGAGCGTTCACTTATTCATTCATCATTCTACTAACTAATACTAAGTTGGGTCAAAATTGGAAGGTAATGCATTTTGATATCATTTCCTTTTATCCCTGGAGAGAAATATATTTTATATTTTATACAAGGCAAAACATTAATTAAATAAATTTTAAACTAAGCCTGTGGTTTATATAATATGGAAAGACAAGAATCTTTTAAAAGATTTTTAGGGTTTTCCTATACAGGAAGTAGCCCTATTTCTATCTGATTTGTTTAATGTGTGGTAAACTTTGTGCCTCTCTCCTCACCACAGCTTCGGTTGCTTCCATGCTTTTGACATGGAGCAGGAGAGTCATCTACTTTGGCGACAAACTTCTAGTCAATGATGTCATTAGAATGAACCACACACAGAAGGCAAAAGTGTGAGCTAACCTGTACATCCATGGGAGTGCTTGTGCCAGAAATCGCACTATATAAAGCCTTTTGCTCAGAAAGTTTGAGAGAAACTTCTACACTTCATCTGGAATACATAGCGCATTACTCTAAATGTACATTGTCCTCCATTCATCGAACAAATTTCTATGTAATTAAAATATATTTTGATGCATTAATTTAAGTAAGGGTATTTGCATTTTTAATTTCTTTTTAAAATAGATGTTTTTACATTTTTATCTAGTGGTTTTGAGTATGTGTGTATACATGCATTTATGAGTGTATACTCACCTGCTATGCCATGTGTGTGGATCATAGGATGACTTACAGGAGTCGGTTTTCTTCTTCTACTGTGGCCTCCACACGAGCAGACATGAAAGAAAGCATAGTCACACCAGTGGTTATACACAACATGCATACACACATGCACACACATTTGAATGCACACACATATTCACATATACCACACTCATATGCAGACACCAAACACACATGCTCATATAACACACACAAACATGCATGCACACACATGAATGCACAGAAACACACATACATATACACACAAACACACACACACAGACACACACACAAGAAGTCAGTGACATTTTGTAAGCATTTTACAAATCAGAACATGACATTCTTCAACAGTTACCCTATGCATTTTAATGTGTGATAATGAATTCTAATGGGTGTAATATTAAAACACATTTTCTTTGTATAATGGATCAGTGGCAAGTTTAATAGTCAAAGCTCAGCAACATATAAAGAAGAGTGACCTGCCTCTCTCCGTATGATTCCAATTATAACTCAGAATAGTCTTTGGAATCGTTTTATTCCGTCATCCTGCCAATTTGTATTATTTACAGTTTGGCTCTCCCTTTGGAAGACACAATTCTTTACAAATTCACACTTCATTTTTTGTTTGTAGAAAACAACCATACTGCTAGTAGTATTTTCTGAATTCCTTCTGTAAACTGCAACTTAAATATTGGCGTGGCCAAATGTGCATGGCTCTGGGCAAAGGCAAGACACACAATATACAACCTAGAATAAGTTACATTTAAAATGTTATATTCCTTTATATTTATTTATAAAGCATTGGCAGGGTTTTTGACAGAGAAAAAATCCCAGCTTTTTTTTTTAAATCTGAATTCAATATTTTCCGTATACTCATTAGAATTTGGTAGATAAAAAGATGTTAAAATTAGTGGTCTAACTTACTGTGAGGAGTGCAATGAATAAAATATTAGAATAATTATTGCGATTTAGATAATATATATCAAAATTAGAAGAATATTATGTCATTATAAACATTTTATATAAATTAAGGTAAAGCTTCAATTTTCAATTTTCTGAAACTTTTGTTTCAGACCTTTTTAATTAATGACTACAAAATATATTATTAATTTCTACTGTTATATATCTATTATAACCAAATAATATGCATATCATAAACACATATCTATGAAAATTAACAAATCTAACATTGATACAGAAAAGTGCCAAAATAGTTTACAAGGAACGTAACATTGTTTCTTTATAAAAATTGTTAATTATCCTTTAACATATTTTATGTCATTTCTCAGACATAATGTTGTAGGTGTAGATTACTTAAGACAATGTTACAACACTTAATCTTTTATTACGGTTTCTGATTTATTTTACATGTGATTGTACTGAGAAGAGTGGCAGAGGCCACAACTTCCAAGTGGAAGTTAGATGACCATATGGAGACATTTTTTTCCTTCCATCATGTGGTTCCTTGGATTAGAGCTCATGTTATAAGCAGCTGAAGCTGGCAGTCCTGCCTGCTGGACAATTCACTGGAATGTTAGAGCCCTTTCAATATAGAGCATTTGAAAATGAGGGTAATCATTTTAGTATTTCAAAAGCCATCAGGCATTAATACTAACACTTTCATGTGTGGAGTAGGGTGGAGGTGGAGGGAGAGAGATTTTAAAGCATCATTATCTATCTATCTATCTATCTATCTATCTATCTATCTATCTATCTATCTATTTGTTTGTTTTAAAGAACCAATGGTGCATTATAAGTTGAGGAGATAGATATTATAAGGACACAATAGTAATTAAATTTACAATTATGTTGTCTTAAGACACAGAGGGCATATCACCATGGTTATAAAGCAGGCTGCCTCACCATCAAGCTGGATTTATTGGCAAGGACAGGTGTTAATTCAGTTGTTTTTATAGCTGTGACTTTGTAAAACAGCATGGGTTCTGAAGCATTTCAAATAATTGCTTCATGGCATTGAAAGCTAACATACTGTGTTGAAGCATTTAAGATAAGACAGTCAAGGCACTGATGGCCAGAGAGTGCTCTGACCATGCCTGAGTAAGAGTGAGGCAGAGTCTGGGAACCTAACTCGGGTCAGCTGTAATTTCCAATCTAAAAGTTCTAGTAAGTCAATGCAGAAAGCCATATTCTGATGGAAGTTTGGAAAAGTACACACATTTCCTTAAGTAGCTCCAGCTGCATATGTAGCAAAGGATGGCCCTGTTGGGCATCAATGGGAGGAGAAGCCCTTAGTCCTCTGAAGGCTCAATAGATGCCCCAGTATAGGAGAATTTGAGGGCAGGGAGGTAGAAGTGGGTGGGTGGGTGGTAGAAAAACACCCTCAAAGAAGCAGGGGAGGGGGAATGGGATAGGGGATTTCAGGAGGACTGGGAAAGGAGGTAACATTTGAAATGTAAATAAAGAAAATATACAATAAAAAAATCAAAAAAAAGAAGTGGGGATTTAAACAAAGTTAATCTATAGTTCCATTTTCTATAGTATAATTCCATGTTATCCATTGCTTAAAGAATACCAGATTCACAATAAATATGTTAAAAAATGTTAATCTAGTCACAGTTCTGGAAGCTGAGAAAATCAAATGAAGTGCCAACACTTGCCATTCTTGTTGGTAAATACTTGCACTATTCCCAGAATCAGTGAGTAAAAGATAGGAGGATTACCACAAGGTTGAGGTAAGCATGGCTTTTATAATGAAATCAAAGCTAGCCTGAGCTAACAGTGAGAATCTATGTATTTAAACAAAACACTCAATCATAATGTGCTGTCTTGACAACCCCCTTAGCGAGTCCTGGCATGCCAGAGAAAAGCACATGCAAGCAGTATGGCAGAACCCTCTAACATGCTGAGTTTTCCTGTAGCATTGCATATAAGTCCCATCCAAATGCATAGCCTTGAGTCCTTAGAACTCAACCAATGTAAATTTAATAATGTAAGTGTGGCTTACACCCCAAAGAAAAGCTAGAGTTAGCCAGTCTGCACAGAAAGCAGCAGATAAAACATAAAAATCTAAACAAAACATCATAGGCCAAAGTGCCATGCAATGAGCAGTTATTAAACATACCTTTAGCTAGTCTATTTTCTTGGCAGAATTTAGACTTTGATACAAACATTCAGGGGCCCTAGGAGTTTTTTTTCAGTTATTTTTAATACGTTAAGGCAGCAATCTCTTCCCAATATAATCCATAGTTTTCTGTGTAATACTGTGTTGTATGTGATGACAAATAATGTGGTTACCGGAATTTAATGCAGAATAGAGTCAGGTACAAATACTCATTGTTTTTCAACTGAAATGATAAAAATAAATTATAATAAACTATAACAAATTATATTTGCAGGAAATTTATGCTTATTCATACCATACAGAACAAATTGAATTGAATCTATCCATACATAAAATAACAGCTGATATGTACTTAGTGCCTGGGATGTACCAGACTTTATTCTTATTGTACTTAATGTGTTCATGTTTCCCCCTGTATTAGAGTGATCAACTTCCCAATGAATTTTGAGAAATACTTTTTAATGTCATAACCACCACCACTTTAAGGGTGAAAAGGTAACACCTTTACAAGTAATTCAAGGTTAACAAGTTAGTAATCTCTGCAGTTTGATCCAGAACACCAAATGTCACTCCCCAAGCACATATTCCTGACTGTATATTGTTGTGCATTTAAGTTTTACAGGAAAAAGCATGGCTCAGATATAATAAAAGAACTCCCTAATATCTGTGACATGTAAACAATTGCAACTAACAGAATATTTTCAATGTTTAAGTATTTTTGTGTCAATAGAAAACCAAACAAAACGACTGTTAGAAATCTTTCTACAGTTAAGTGTTCTGACAGAATCAGACAAGATTTAGATAGAAAGTCCAAGGATGTGGGGGTGTAGTACTTTGGTAGGATGCTTGCCTACTTTGTGTAAGGCCCTGATTTTGATTACCCATACTGTTTGGAACCCCATAATAATCTAGGAACAATTTTAAAAGTGTAACAAAGACACCAATTTCAGCTGAAAACACTGAATGATCATATTTTCAGCATAATGTACATTCCAAGCAGTTTCTGTTTACTGATATGTGTGTGCTTTGTCTACCCAGAGATGACTAAAGTACAGAAAAGGATCAATCAGTTGTTAGTCAGGAAAGACAAAAGCCACCTCCCCTGATGTTTAAAATAATTGCCCATAATGTTTGTAAAGCCAATGAAGTCGATGCCCAGTGTCATTTTATTTCTTTTGATTAAAGAGAGAATCTTGTCCTGAGCACACAAATCAATATATACCATAGGCCTCAGCACAGCAGCAAGGCCTGCTGGGTCCAGGTATTGGAGACTGTGAGGGTAATTCTCTAACAGGAGTGTGAAAGTAGATGCCCTTTCTTATTTGGTCCTTATGTTTTAGTTTTAGTTTTGTTTTGTTGTTTATTTGCTTGTTTTTTGTTTGCTTGTTTTTTGTTTTGAGACAGGGTTTTTCTGTATAGTCCTGGCTGTCCTGGAAGTCACTGTATAGACCAGGCTGGCCTCGAACTCAGAAATTTGCCTGCCTCTGCCTGCCAAGTGCTGGGATTAAAGGCGTGCACCACCATGCCCTGCCTGGTCCTTATGTTTTAAAAACACATTCATAGCACTGTATCTGGACAATCATAAGAAGGAGGAGAAGAGGAGAAGAGGAAAGAAAATTGCAGTCATGTGATTTCACTCAAAGGGCACATGTGTTCAGACTAGACACCATAAAATGACTCACGGTGGTTTGATAGATTTTGTCTTTCTACTAGACCTTTTGAATCTATGACTAAATTCTCCCTTATCAATATCTCTCAAAACTGTCACTAAAGAATGCCTCCAAGTCTTCTTAAATTGAATTTTAAAATATATAGACTATTTCCTGTATTACAGAAATATTCAAATATATTTATTTAATTTGAAATAAAAGTTGACTTTGAATTTTACATCAATTTTAAAGTGGCTTATGTACACATATAGTTAAGATATAGCTTTTTTTCTGAGTTAATTTTTATGAATGGTAATGTCCAGTTTTATAATTTACTTTTTCCTCACATGAAATATGCTGTATTAAAGAACAGCTACAGCTAGAATAAAAGAACATTATATTTCTAGATATTTTTTCTTTATTTCCAGATAATTCTACTCCTCCATTCCTGTAGTATTCTCTCTTGTTTGTTCTGCTCTGCTCTGCTCTGCTCTGCTCTCTTCTACTCTAGGTACAATACTTACTCAGCCCGACCCAGCCTAACCTCATCCTTTCCCCTGCTCTCCTATCCTCTTGTCTATAAATCCCACATAACACCATGCTGTCTAACTATCTCAGGCTTAAGGATAACTCATAGAACTGTAACTATTCTGTTTGTACAAAGAATCCTTGATAGGCACATGAGCTAAATTTTCTTAACCTCTTGAAATATGATCCTCATCTCATAATCTTTGTGTTGTTCACTTGTTATAAGCTTCTTTGGTTTGATAAATTATTCATTTTCATAATTTTATATATTGAAGTATTTATTTCTAGGCCTGTGCTTGTTTTTTTACTTTTGATATGCAATTTGAGGCTTCTGAATGTTTAAATTTAGTAACAATTCTGATCATTTTATATTTTTCTATACAGAATGGCTTATGCTTATTATCTTTAATTCATAATATATAAATATAAAATATATTTCAAACTGTTGAGTTTCTGGTTTTGTTATGACTCATAGTTACAGAATTAACTATGCTATTTTTACTGTATGATGGTTTAAATGATCATTTTCTCCTAAGATATCTTCATGAAACTTTGTTATTTCCTGAAATCTCCTGACCATCATACACACATCAAAGGTAATGGATGGTGTACAGGAATCTTAATCTGTACATAGTTTCAGAAAACAGTATGTGGCATGCAATGGCCAATGTATAACCAACATTACAATGTAGACAAATGACTTGTATACCACATCAGGTAAAACAGAAAAGCATGTACTTTGTGTTAGCTCGTGTGCTTAAATATAATCACACATTGTGCAGATTATCAAAAATAAAAGCTGTGCTTATATATCAGCTTGAGAAAAATTTAAAATGCCCAAACACTCTAGTATACAGCAATAAGTCAGGCAAAGTGACTACACTGTTATTTTGATTTATGGGAAAGATTTATGACCTGTTTGCTTCTTATGGAGAAGATAACTTGTGTAAGTGTACAGCTTTGCACACAGCTGATTAGTGAACTTTCCTGCATTCAGCTGGGGTAATTAGAAAGGTTTACATTTCTGATTGAATGACTTCTTTCTTTGCCCTTGATTAGAACCTCATTTCATAGCTATTTATTCTTTTCCTCTATAAATTGTGTTTAGTTACTTCTAAAATAACTCAGGGAGGAAATAACTTAAGATACCTGTTGATTCAGATTATGTCATTGTTGATGAAGGCAAGACTCGAGGCCTAACAGATTTATTATAGATTTGTCTCATGCGCCGTTGGGCTTCTATACTCTTACTTATACTGGCATCATTGGATTTTGACTTGAATTTAAAAATCCATCTCTACCAGCATGGCTTCCTTGTGTGTAAATTACTCCAATTCTACTCAAGGATTTAAGCATCGCTTTATGTGATCAAGTCTGCTGTTCTGCCTATATACTTGCACTTGATAAACTCTGATTCTGATCCCATTGTGTGATATAAGGCTTTAGTATTCTCAAAAAACACTGACCTCCATTATATTTCCTGGGGTAGAACATCAATGTGAGAACAGCTTGAAAGACTCTCTAGGTTAGTTAGGCTTCCAATCCTAAAGTTACATAGTTATATGTGATTGTCGGGATTCATCAAAAACTACATCTCAGAATGAATAATTCATTTCATGTACAATAGGATCTACCTAGTCAAGTCCTAGGAGGAGTGAAAACAAATCAACAAATATAAACCAAAATTTCTATCTGATTCCAGTTCATTTCAACTGATGTTTAAGTAAAGCTTAAGCATGTTACTCAGTAACTTTATGTTTGATACAGGTATAAATTAGTTAATGCTTTAAAATTCAGTGTATCTCACCTTTTCAAACCTTTATTATTGTTACATGAAAAACTAATTTTAAAATTCTTGCTTTTAACTTTGTGTAGTATGCAGTAAACTGTTGCTTTCTCTGAGTTCAGCCTCCTGGAAATTGCTCCATTATGAAAATAAATCAGGATAAATCCTTTAATGACTTTCATTGACATCTATAAGTTTGGGGAAGCATCTATTCTGTGAAAGGATGGATTGATACACTTATATTATTATTGACATTATAGCTTCAAGGAAGCATATGTTCTGTAAATGGATGGAATTCATACTGTTATGTTATTATTGACATCTATAAGTTTGGGGAAGCATCTGTTCTATAAATGGATGGATTGATACACCTATGTTATTATTGACATTTATAGCTTCAAGGGAGCATATATTCCATAATTGAAGGAATTCATACAGTAATGTTATTATTAACATCTATAATGGTGGGGAAGCATCATTCTGTGAATGGATGGATTGATACACCTATGTTATTATTGGCATTTACAGCTTTGGGAAAGCATCTGTTCTGTAAGTTGATAGAGCTGATGCACCGATGTCTGCTTCCTGGCTTATCATTTAGAGAAGGAAGAATGATGGTAAGAGAAGAAATTAGTACAATTAAGCTAGGTGGAGCTCTCTGGGGCTCAGATTCACAATTGCATTCTCTTTCTTTTATCTGCTTGTTGATAGACATCTTAAGGTTGATGAGAAACAAAATATTCATGACTTCCTTAAAGTTATTCTTTTGTTACATACATTACAGTTGAAATTAAATTTATTGGAAGGATGTGCTCAAGGATTTTTTTTTTTAGCTTTTTGTGTAATGCAAAGTGAGAACTGAGAAAGATTTTAAATAACAATACAAATCATAATACATAAAATCACATGCTTTTAAAGGATAGGAGGAGTAGAATTTTTAAAAAGTGTTACTTCTAAAAGATTACAGGCTCTTTGTTCTGAAGCCTGTTGAGATCAGTTTCTTTGCAGGCTTCCCTGTGGTCCTCTTTTTCCCAAGCAGAATCACATCTTCTGTTGTCTGTCATCCACTGTGGCTTTAAAATCCCTTCGGCACTCATCACACTGGAAACTGATCTTTGTCCTTGTAACTAAACAGTGAAGAAATACACTCCAGCTTATTTTTATGGTCACAGTCTCTGAAAGGAGGGAGTGGAGAAGAGAGAAGGGAGAAGGGCCTCGGTCAGTGGACGAATACTCCATTCTCTGCTACAAACTGATCCAACCATAGCATCACCAGTGAAATAGATGTGTCTTATTTCAAGCATATGTTCATTCAAATGAAGCAAGTTTGGAATAGAACTGGGAAAAGAATACAAAAAATAATGTATTTTCTTAATATCAGTGACCTTTGTGCTGCATTAAGAACCAATGTGTGACAGAAACTTATTTTCTCATAAATGATATTCAATACTCAGAGAGAGAAAAACACTTTGGTACTAACATTGACAAAACATGGTAATGCCTGATAGGAATTTAAAACGCTCTAAGATCCAGGGCATCCAAATATTTTACTTTCAAGAATATTTTATGGTATAAAATTGAGGCAAAAAAGCACCAAAAGAGACAAGTACCTTCCATTTCAGGTGGCATTACAGAAATAGCATTATTTTATAATCAAAACCACTATTCTTTCAGCAAAAAATGGACAAAAAGGATTCTCTAAGGGTCCCATTTCTTTCCATCTGAAAATCTTTGAGATGTGTTTCTATGAGAGTTGGGTAAACATAGAAAGAAGTCAAAAAATTATACTGGGGAGGGAAGTCACATAATACTCAGAAAAATACCAAATAATAATGGAGAGGACTATGCATGAGAAATATGTATGTTATTTTTAGAAGATTCATATAAATGTAGATTCTAACTTTTAAATTTCACTAATGATCACAAAACATTTAAATTTAAAAATAAGTCATTGCAATGAGATAGAAACACACCAAAATGTGGTAAAATCTATATTTATACACATATTTACAGTACATCTAAAACATAAAGTTGTTTATTAATAAGATTTTTCAGCTGCCTTGAAAATTATACTGTCATTTCACAGCATAAATTAGATGAATTTCTAGCTAAACAGTTTTAGTGAACAATAGGCATGGGTCTCTACACTATGTTGCAATTCGGTAAAGCTGGATCATAGTTGTAATCTTCCTTTAACTTAAAGTATGTTTATAAATGGGTCTTTAATGACATATAATCTCACACTTATAATCTATGTAAAGAGAGCTATTGTGTGCACATGGTACAATGCTATCTCACAAAGCAAAACAAAACACTGAGCATCAAGCTTTGCAAAGCCTACAACAGTTGCTGTCATTCTTCCTGAAGTAAGCAGCTGTTGCCATGGTGAGAATCTGACTGAGATACAAGTTGCTAGTATTTCAAAATCCTCTATGTGCCCAGAAAAACCGAACACTCTCAAAGGATTTACCAGCTGCATAAATACATTCTCTGCGTGGAATAACCATGCAGTATTTAAGAGAGGATTCTGTATTCAAAGGTACCTATTAAAGTTTCATCGTAATTGTGATAACATAACAGGCTCCTTTGGAAGGATAGAATGTAACAAGACTGCAAGGAGCATGCATTTAAGAGGGATGGCTGACATGCAACACGTTAGAATTGAAATTCAGTATTAAAGGAAAATATGATGCCTGCCTTGAGAGAGGTCACAAAATAAAGCTTGTTCAAAGACTAACACGATGATTAGTGTGGAGGACATAGGTAGCAAATGCAGAAGAGATAGAACCTTAAGAGAAAACACTCAGGAGGTGGGGACTGAAAGATCTAGATGAGTTCTCTGGGTCAGAATATGATCCCTTGAGAATAACTTAGGTATCCAAAGTGTGGGGCCCTCAGTGGGCAACTGGCTGAAAGCACGTTATGCAGAGCAAGATAGGAGCCCAGATAGTGAAGGTCCAGAACCAGGCATGGCCTCATTTTCACAGTCACTCAAATTTCCCAAATCTCTGAGCCAATAATTAAAACAAATTATTCAAGTTTTAAGTTTGGGCACTACTTTTTAGACATGCACAATAATCAGTTAAGTTTAAGCTGTAAATGAATGAGTGGTATCTACAGCTCAGATGATAATGGCTAAGAAAGAACTTTCCTCTGTAGGAATATATTTTCCAAAACCTACTTTAATAATGGTTTATAAATCCTTCAACCTCCTTTCTAGCCCACTGACCAAAGGTAGGAGAGAAAGAGAATGGGACAAGGGGAATATGTACCTGTTTACTGTTTATAACTAGTTCTTGGGGGTAATTTCAATCTTCATTGTCAGGATATTAGCCTTCCAGTCCAAAATATCAACCGTAAATCAGTAGCAGCAGTCCAATCTGAAAACACAAAACAGTACTCAGTAGCTGAGGCTCCATTCAGAAGAAACAGAGAGGCTCCACCAAATTGGTGTGAGTCTGCAGTCGTGACAAGAAGCAGCCAGAATACCATAAGATGTTCTTGGTGCTCTTTCTTTCTACAAAGCCATGACAAATGAAGATCAGTGAAGACTGGCAAAGCATTGCAAAGCAAGCCAATACAAGAGTGTCATTTATGGCCTGTTGGGTTCTACCTATACTGTTTACAAGCGTCACATGTCCTCTCGAGTATCTGCCTCAGCAAAACGTCCTTTCATAAGACAACTTTCAGAAAAACACTACATGACACAACAGTCTCCAAAGGAACCAGAAATTTCTGCTTTGTGCTTCATTGAATATTTTGTAGTTACTTTGCAATGACAACCATGTTATGTTTTCTCAGAGTGTGTTCAAAGTCAAGATCCTAAGGCTGATGATATATTGGAGCCTGGATTCCTTCCAGATGGGGCACTGGTTTTTTTGGACAGATTGTTGCTGGTATTCTACTATTGATTATATCCCATGATTCCCCCACATGACAAGGAAATACCACAGCAGGCACTAATATTGTCTATGTCTGAGTGTGTCCTGTTAAAAATTAGAGTGAAACTCAGTTTTCTCTAACTCTCTTCTATTGGATCCAACCAGGAATATGTAAACATCTCATCAAAATTTCCATTATCTCTCATTTCCAGCCATTCATTATACTATAAAACTGAAATTTGTTTATTGTGCTTGATTTCTTTCTTACTTAAACCAATGCATGTTTTTCCCCAGTGTGGATTCTGAGTGACTCTGAAGCCCTGTGTTCGATTTAACTTAGCCCTTCTCAAGTTCTTTTGGCAAGGTTAGCAGGCCACCTCTGCTTCTGTTTCTTTTTTTTTTTTTTTTTTTTTTTAGACAGGGTTTCTCTATGTAGCCCTGGCTGTCCTGGAACTCACTCTGTAGACCAGGGGGCCTTGAACTCAGAAATTCACCTGCCTCTGCCTCCCAAGTGCTGGGATTAAAGGCGTGAGCCACCACACCCAGCTACCTTTGCTTCTTAAGGTTTTTCTTCTGCTCTTGCCTAATGAATTCTTGAAGTTTCTTGTCTTTCAATTTGAACTCTGCTGTTCCACTATTATGTGGATCACCTTCGCAACAGACGGTTTTTAACTACTGACACATATTTTAGTACTCAAAGTTTTATATATACTAGTACTTATATTTACCCATTATTTCTCTGTTTCAATCACATCCATGGCTCTCAGACAATTACACATTATTGCAAGATATTTCATGATTTTGTCAGTCGGCTGCCCCAAGTTCCATTTTATAAATTTGAGAATTTCATACATGCCTAAAATATGTGCCAATCAAATCCAATTGTCCCTTTCCCATCTCCCTCTGTTTCTCTGTCTGCCTCCTGCTACATTTCCTTCTCAAAGACATCCACTTTTATTTTGAACCCAGTGAATCAAATTAGTACTGCTTGCATGTGTGTTGGTGTGAATGTTGGTGTGAATGTTGGTATGAATGTTGGTGTGAATGTTGGTGTGAATGGGTCTACCAGGAGCCTCATCCTTGAAGACAACCTTTTTCTTCCCTCTACCAACAGTCAGCAGCTGCCAATATCTTCTCAACTTGTGCTGAAACTTTGTGAGAATCTCCCCATTCATGCTAGGATTTGGGCCAGCCTGATGTTGTGCTGATCTTGGGCATGAAATCATCAATGCTCTGAATGTCCTGTGATGTTAACTTGCCATTTTGTTTTCCTTTTTTTGTGACCACATAACTCAGTGATTTAGTAATCTATATAATATATTTCCCTGACACAGGTAGTAACAGATACTGTGTTCACATGTCTGCAGTCACAGAATTTGCCTACTATTTAATGTTAGCATTAACATTCAATAAGACTTTGAAATTGTCTTAATGTCAGTACAGTCTGCATTGCTCCCTTTATGCATACCTGTCTGATAGAAAAATGCTCATTTCCTGTTTAGCTAATGGCTATTCTCATGTTTCTTCAGTGTTCTGGAATAAATGTGAATAAATGAATTCCCAAATGCTTTCCATGCCATACAACATTCTATTTTCCCAAAAATAAATTTAAAAAACACTGACTTTTTCCTCCTTTTATGATGAGAGAAAAATCCAAGTGTCAAATATGGTAAAAAACTGATGGAAGTTTTTTAAATATTATAAACACACACACACACACACAAACACACACACACACACACACACACACACACACACATATACACTCAAACTCAAACACACACACACACACACAGACACACACACACCCTTGGGAAAACCACATCGATATTGTAGAGAAGATTGTATCTATGACTTTACAAAATGTTGCCATATTTGCAAAATTAAATATTGTTCATAGCTTCCAAAATTTATAATTGGCATGCATACTGTCATTCATTTACACATAGTAAGCATGCCAAGAGAGAGAAAAAGAGAGTGCAGGGAAGATAAAAGAAACATAAATTTTTCTACTTAAAAGAAATATGCATAGAAATAGCTTTTATACCCATATTAATAAATTTTTACTTTATTTTTAATATAAGCAGTGATTTATTCTTTTTACACTTAATCCGTGCATTTGGTGCATTTTATAATATCCACCTCACTACTTTCCCCCAATACTTCTCCATTTCTTCCAATACATTTCTCTACCACTTTTATGTCTTTTAGCTATTTTTCTCTTTTCTTGTTACTATAACCTAATGAGTCCAACTAGTGCTTACCCTAAGTCTCTGTATGTGGATCATTCACTTTAACTTGAGAATGTTCTTGTGGCCACATCTGCACAGAACACTAGCTCTCTGTGTTGGTTTGAATAGGTATAGCCCCCACAGACTCATGCTTTTGAATGATTGGCCATAAGAAGTGGCACTATTAGTAGGTGTAGCCTTGTTAGAGTTAGTATGACCTTGCTAGAGGAAGTGTGTCACTGGGGAGGTAGGGCTTTGAGATCTTTGATTTTTGTTTGTTTTTTGCTAAGAATTTTTTATTAGATATTTTCTTCATTTACATTTAAAATGCTATCCTGAAAGTCCACTATACACTTCCCCCACCCTGCTCCCCAACCCACCCACACCTCCTTCCTGGACCTGGCATTCCCCTGTACTGGGGCATATAATCTTTGCAAGACCAAGGGCCTCTCCTCCCAATGATGGCTGACTAGGCCATCTTCTGCTACATAT
>NC_034593.1:143019770-143066817 GCF_900095145.1 Mus pahari | reverse complement strand
CCATTCCTCTGTTGAGGGACATCTGGGTTCTTTCCAGCTTCTGGCTATTATAAATAAGGCTGCTATGAACATAGTGGAGCATGTGTCCTTATTAGCAGTTGGAAATCTTCTGGGTATATGCCTAGGAGAGGTATTGCTGGATCCTCCAGTAGTACTAGGAACTTTGAGATCTTAAATGCTCAAGCTATACCCAATGAGAAAAACATCCATTCTCCTCCTTGCTGCTTGTGGATCAAGATGGAATTCTTGGCTCCTCCTGTACCAGGTCTACCTGAAAGCTGCCATGCTTGCTGCCATCATGAAAATGGACCGCAGCTTTGAAACTATACGCCAGCCTTGATTAACTGATTCCCTTTTTATAAGAGTTGCTTTGGTGATGGTGTTTCTTCACAACAATGGAACCCAATGTAAGACACTTACTTTCCCCCAGCAGTTATTACCAGCCAATTGCTCATCAAATTAGGATAGGACCATGTTACTCATCTTCAGTTCATGGTGCAGTTTTTATGACAATTTTAAGCGGGTCTTATAGAAATCATAACAGCTACTGATCATGATAGCTATGGCCATGTCTAGAAGAAAACATGTCATAGCAATCCTTTTCATGTTCTATCTCTTACGTTACTTCTGCCCACTCTTACATGATACTGATCTTTCTGACAAAAGAGGGAGACTGACATAAATATACCACATATAGTTTATACTTGAGAATCATCGTAAATATAAACAAAACAGTGACTAATAGCAACCAATGAAAATTAGTGTTAGCTTGTAGACTTTTCATACAAATTTTAAACATAGAAAAACATTGACAGGAACTATATGTATGAAGAAAATACCCAAAATTCAGACATTAACCAATAGACTTTACTGCTGAAGGTCAGGAGAAATCAGATACAGAATAAAATATGTGTAGATAATTGTATACTATGCATGATAATGTGCACGGTCTGAGAAGAAACAAGGAAAAAAAGGAAAGAACCATGCATGGAATCTATTGAACCCATAATAATAACCCTGATAGGAGATGAGGAAGGTTTCTAGACTTTGAGGAGATGTTGAAAGAGCTCTTCAAACATAAAGGAAAACTGCAAGAATGAAACCAAAGTTCTCAATAACTCTGCAGCAGTGAAACTTGCATGAAAACCACTAGAGAAGCTTTATTATCACAGCATTGAAAGATGAAGGGAGGGGATGATTAAAAGATTCCTAGCTCTTATTTTTTCAGGAGTAAATGATCAGTCAGAATGCTTACATAGGCACAGATATAACTTAGAGAAGAGGAAGCTATTACCATGTCTCTAAAGAGTATAAAGAAAGCAAAGTAATAAAGTGGAATTATATTCCAAGCAAAGGAGCATGTCATTGAAAAACCAAGAGAAAACAGACTAATTCTGATTAGAGTGACAGAGTGTGTGTGGGGGGGCAGGGCATACGAGAGAGAGAGAGAGAGAGAGAGAGAGAGAGAGAGAGAGAGAGAGAGANGAGAGAGAGAGAGAGAGAGAGAGAGAGAGAGAGAGAGAGAGAGAGAGAGAGAGAGAGAGAAATTGATGTCCAGTATACTGACACTGGCTCTACTAAGAGACACTGGGGCTCTTCTGACAGAAGAATTCACCCAAGAGAACAGAATAACACAAAGGGGAAGGACTGGAAATAGTACCAAAAACCCAGCAAATGGCTCCTGCATCGTGTGCTAAAAATATACAGAAGATGGCAATACATGGTAGCACAACTTGTGCTGAGTTGAGTTGCATTAAAGGATGCAAGAGTTGCTCGCGCCATATTTGTTTTAAAGTATACAAGACACATGGAACCTGATCACCCTTTGTGCCATGAAGGAAGTTTGTCTACTCACGTGGGCTTTATTGAGGATCTGGTCTCAGTTGTAGTAGACAATGACAGGAGGTCGGGAAAAGGCATTTTCTAGACTGTGAGTAACAGGTTTTTCTAGACAGAGCTGAGAAGGAAAGGAAGAATTCCTTAGTCTTCAGGCACACCTATGCTGGGGATGAGTTGATGACTTTTGGTTATATTGGTCACATGACCACCCTCTCCTATATCACTGTCTCCTGAATTTACCTTATTTATTTCTGCAGAGCTAAAGACGCTAGATAGGGCATTTGTCTTAATGTCAAGAGCATTATTCTTAAGATCAGAATTCCACATCCTAGGTCCTTCAGTGTCTGTACAGTCCTTTAGCACCAATCAAGACAAGAACTTGCTCCATTAAAATTCCATGTTGGGAGAATTTTGATAGAAGTTGACTCTGGTGTAACTGAGGACATACTAATTAGAATCTGCTATGGTTTGTGGACAACACTGCCTTTATCATACAGTCACAATCACATGTACTTCTTTTTTTTTTTTTTTGGAGAGAAGTAAAGTATATGTGAGCACATGAAGAAGGTAGCATGTTTTGGAGAGAGAGTGGATATTGGATTTCCTCATGGTACTCCTTGCCTTCCTTTACTGATTTTCTACTTTCCTTGATACTAAGGTCTGAGCAAGAGAAATCTGCACACTAAACATACCTCCTTCCACCCAACTACAATTCTGACTGCTACGTGTTTTTCTTTTATTACTGCTGTAATATTTGCATGAATTTTAAAAATGTATTATTTATTGAACTGGACCACATGTCATGCAAACAAAGAGCTAGTAACTACCTACAGTTTATTTGCTTGTACTAGAAAATCTTTCTCTATAGAGACAAGTTTAATGTGAGATACTGGCAAAGAATTCTTAGTGAACCCATTTGCTCATTTTGACTCTCTATACGAGCAACCATATTTCAAGTTTATAGACATTCTCTGAAATGGGTGAGGTTTGGAGAAAGAAAAAACTTTGTTTTACAGTGACTATGCTCTTGTTTCTATTGGGCTCCATTTTTAAAAAATGCATAGAGATGCATTAGTTTTAGAGACCTGTCAAAACCACTTTTTAAAAAGGCAATTAGACAATGACACATTACCAGAAAATGCATGTGTGTGTCTATAATGTGTTACATGAATATAATAAAAATAGAATAAATGCTGAATATATTTAAATTAAAATCATCCACTAGCAGCTGGAGTTATGGCTTGGTGATTAAGAGCACTGACATTTCTTCCCTAGGAAATCTCTTAGTTCCCAGCATCCACAGGGTGACCCCAGGGGATCTGACACTTCCTTTTGTCCTTCTCAAGCTTGTATGGTATACAGACATTTATGCAGACAGAAAACTCATATACTTAAAAATAATAATATATAAATGTTTTAATGAAGCATCCACTACATAAAACATATGCACTTTAATTTATGAAAGTCAATGTGGTAAAAGGTTAACTGGCATTGTTTTATTATTAATTATTATTATTATTATTATCATTATTATTTAGGATGACCAATGTTAATATTATATTATGTACTAAAACCCCCACATTCTCTCATAGTTACCCACATCTCATAAATTTGAAAATATTTAATTGGTATATTTCTGACTAAAATACATTCAAATTTTTTAAAGTTTCCCAGGTAACATTGGCTAAATTATTTTATTGTTTCTCACATCGAGACCAACCCAAACAATTCCTTTCTCGTTGAGGGAGAAGGTACTGGAGTGAACCTCTTTTAATTCCCTCAGTGAATGCAAACTATCACCTTTGTTCCTCCCAAAGATTTCTACTCTGAATAACGGACTCAGATATCTCCACCCTCACCCTGTACACTGGGTTCTCCCTGTATTAACCTTCCCTTGTGCTACAGAAAGGAGGCCCTGCGTTTTATGTGATTCATCTTAAGAGACTGTAAGCATTTCTGTGATGAGGGAAATAGATGTTATCTGTTCCCATGTCCTGATTTGGTCAGGGAAACTTTTTTATACAGCTGTCAGATCCAATTGATAAATAGAAAGAAATGAGCTTACATCACATGTCAGTGATACAATCACAGATATGTGGATTTATATATGAAGTGTTTTGGACTACAAACATCTTCCATGGGAAAAATACCTAGACACTACCTGCAAATGCAGAAGAAGGAATGGGAACAGAGACCAGAGAGTCACATGAATCTGAACTTTCATACCTGGGGCCAGAAGCAATAACCTCTCCTCAGATGAATATAACGACTTAGAAAACACGATCAGTATGCCCTAATTCCAAGCTGTACACATCATGTGACATGTTGACAATATCATAAAGCTGTAGGTTCGTTAGATGATGGGTGGGCATGAATTGGAGAGGTCTATGTGAATATAGAGGTGAGTATCACATATCCCTGATATAACCCCATAGACCCAAAGAAGTTAAACAAGAAGGCCCAAACAAGGAAGCATGAATCTCAAAGGGGAAACAAAATAGTCATAGGAAGCAGATAGAGGGAGGGATATGGGTGTGGGGGAGGGAAGTGGGTACGGTCACAATCAGGTGCCAGAGAGATAGGAGAGAAACTGAGAGGGCCAGGAGAACGAATGGAAATCTACAGCTGCATGGGGTGGGAGGAGGGGGAGAATCTCTAGGAAGTCCTAGAGATTTGAAATTGGGAAGGCTCCCAGTAGTCAATGCTGGTGATCTTAGGGGAGATGCCTAAGAGTGAGGACATGGAACCTGAAGAGGCCACCTCTTGTAGCTAGGCAGAACCTGCCACCCACCCCTGCCCAGAGGAGGGATAAGGAAACCAACCCACCCACAAAAATTTCAATGCAAAACTTACACTATCTAAAAATAAAACAAACAAACAAACAAAAAATGCAGAGATGGAGCAGAGAACAAAGGAGAGGCCAAACAGTAACTAGCCCAACTCAAATCCCATCCCATAGACAATAACTAATCCCTGAAATTATTAATGATACTCCGTTATGCTTGCAGACAGGAGCATAGCTGTCTTCTGAGAGTATCTACACATCAGCAGACTGAAACAGATGCAGATACCCATAACTAAACATTAATGGAGGTCAGGGACACTTATGGAAGGAATGAGGAAGAATAAAAGACCTGAAGCAGATGGGAACTCTACAGGAAGACCAAAGGAGTCAACAAAACTGTACCCCTGGGAGATCTTAGAATCTGAGCCACCAACCAAAGGAAATACAGGGTCTGGAATGAGGGACCACATATATGTAGCAGTCAGGCAGTTCAGTCCTCATGGCTGTGTTAACTGGTCTCAGTGGGAGAGGATGTGCCTAATCAGGCTGAGTTTTAGTGTGCCAGAATAGGGAGATACCCATAGGAGTCTCACCCTTTCAGAAGACAAGGGAAGACAGATGGGAAGAGGGAGTCTGTGAGGGAGGGACCAAGAGGGCAAGTAGCTTTGGGGATGTTAATTAATTAATAAAACAGCAACAGCAACAACAACAAAAACAACAACAAAGAAGGCTTGGCTCTCTGCACCAAGGTGTTTGACTCTGGCAATGAACAACGGAAACAGCCAAGGAAGAGCCAGATGTTACATAGGAAAGAAAATAAAATGAATGTGTCATAACCCAGGCTCTGTCAAAGGAGGAAGTACATCCATCTATCATCCATCACATACATACATGTCTCATGAATCCAGAGTTGAAATCTAAGCCCATGAAGACTGAGCCTGTGAAGGAACGTCTCTATAATGCACATGAATGGAAACACACATGTCTGTGTTGGGTCTTCCCACACTGGATTTTGTTCCCCTCCATTTCAAAAGGTAACAGAAAGCAGAGGTAAATGTATGACTGTATCTCATTAAAATTAAGGATTTATCTCTGAACCATAACCAGTCCTTGATGTTTCTGTGACTGTCCACACTAAATTTTATACAATAGAAAATCTTCCAAAATGGCCACTGTAATGTTAGGGAGCAATGACTCATTTCTGAAGGAGAAGGTGGAACATGGAGAAGATCATCTGTATCTGATGTCACTGACATCAGCCCTTAGGTTATGAGAAGTGACTGGGCCAGTAGATCACTCTGTTTAGGAAGAAACTGTAGGTTTTTTTTTGTTTTGTCTTAGTAATGAATTGAGTAATGATTACATTGTTGGCAATCCCATGTTGTAAGAGTAATATTTTAATAATTTTAACACTAAAAGACTAAACAGAAGACACAAAAAATTTTCAGAGAATAACATTCTCAATATTTTTAGTAAGGACAGTTTTATTATAAAACATGTCATAAGCATACATATAGATGGTTAGCTTCCAAAATATCCAGAAAAATTAGAGTTTGAAAAGAATTGTTATTGATTACTTGGTTATAGTGGTTGTTATTGTTACTTGGTTATAGTGATTGGGACAAATGTGTGATCTCTGCAGTTCACTTTATTTTATACACCTACATTTTAAAAAAAGATTTGCTTTTATATCCTCCATACAATCTTATCTTCTAAGATGACTGACTCAATCTGGCTTCATTCTGGTTCCCAATGAATTGCTCTGCCTGGCCCCATAGTAACTTTGTCAATATGACCTAATCTTTTGGCTCCTTTTCATTCTCTGCCTCTTTCAGTCTTCAACTGTGTCTAGCTTATTTTCTCTGTAACCCGTCTCTCTAATAACTGCCCCATTAAAATTTCCATAAACAAATGCCACACACCACACACCACACATCCTTCTCTCAAGCTGCTCTTAAGTATCCCCTCCTTCTGTGCTATTCTCAAGAGAATTGAGTAGGTATATCTAATCTCTGACTTATTCTGTCAAATCTTTGATTCATTATTTTATCTGTCCTACATTTAGTTGTGACTTACAAACATGGATTATTTTCCTTCTACAAACTTTCCCTTCCTTATTAGGGATTAAATGTATGTATTAAGGGCATGTCTGTATTCCAGCCCAGATCCTACTGTAATCTAGGGTGTATCTGTATTCCAGTCATATCATACAGACCTAGAAAGTCTTTGGCTGTGATTTCTTGGCAGAGCAGCCATGTTGCTGGATTAAAATTCCTCTATACATATTCATATTCCAGGGAGTAACACCTCTTCCAAATATTTACCTCACCCTTTGGATCCATTAGATCACACCAAGCTTTCACACCAGAAACACTTTAGCCACTAGTACAATGGTCTTAAAGGCAGACTGGTCACCTGGGCTCTTCTCTCCAGTCCCATACATCCAAATCACACAGGCTCCTCAGCTGCCTACCAAGTATATCTATCTCTTACTTCTGTAGCTATGAGTTTATTTTGCTGTCATGCTAGTTTAGAAAATGAACATTGAAAGTCTCCTCTAAAGCAGCCATCCACTGATTCAGATCCATGAAGCAGATACTACAGTTACCAAGATCTTCCTGTATTTTTTATCCAACCACAGGTCATTTTTTCATGCATGGTGAACCCTAAGACATTATGATAAGATCATTCAAACCTCAATTTTTTCATGTTACATTATCTGTCTAATTATGAATTAAACTTTATGTAAAACATAATTGCTAGACTGTAGTTTATTGCTTTGATAATTGTCAATGCTTTTAGCTAATTGACCTGAAAACTTTATCTATTGTGATGAATAATATCTGGCTAATTATAAATTAACAGTGTGGGATATTATTTCTTTTAATTTTTATGTATTCATAAAATATATTACTTGAAAATAATGCAAGTTTTAGAGAACTTTTAAAATTTAGAGATCATTAATGAAAAAGAGTTTATATATAATTTTCATATTTTAATGAATGTATGCAAATATAGTATCTAAATTATTCAGAAATAAAAAATATTAGCAGTGATTTTAAATGCATGTTCAATTACTCCCTGTGCTAGAAAGAACTCATTTCTGCCTGCCCACAATGTGTAAGCCAATGAAAGTTCTATTTGGTTGCTTATTCCTTTGTTAGGAACATATTTTTCAGCTCTTATTAATTTCCTGAATCCATAAGGTATGCTATCTTTTCTTTCTTTTTATAAAATAAGTTTTCTGTTGAAAACTTTCAGATTGGGTGGGATCCACTTGCACATAGCAGTCTATCATTTTGTTATGGGTATTAGTGACCATCTGGTAATTTCCAAGTATAGACTTTAAATTGAGTCACTGAAAATGTAATTGTTGTATTCTCTTATGTAAAGATATAATTATCAGAAGGATTTTCAGGGTAGCTTTTTCTACGTTTCACAGAGGCAAACATTCTTCTGAAACTCAACATTGACTCCACACATCTCTCATCTGTTTTTGGAGTTTTGTCTTTACTGAGTTTTTCCTCAGCAGCACACTGATAATCAGATTATTACTGAAGTAGTAATAGAAAGCCCTGTTTGGTTGGCCTCCGTGAACGTTACCTTCTCCAGATCCTTTGGATTGTAAAACCTCCATGCTTAGCCAGCACAGGGGTAGGCTTTCATAATGTGCAATCCTTTCAGCATTGTGACCCACATGATCCTGAGGCCACTCTCTTCACTCAGGTGACATTACAATTCAGAAGGGTATGTGTCAAATCCTTACAAGAGTGCAATTGCATGCTTGCACTTTTTTTCTACTTATGAGAAACATTTAACTGGAAAGAAAGAGCCAGCATTACTCTTTGTAGAATCCTCAAACCTCTTTTGTTTGACGTTTAGCCTCCTGGTGCCCTTAGAAGCTCTTCTGCAGCTAACCACCTTCATGCTTAGCTATTAAGTTGCTCCCATGAGAACACCACAGGAATTTGTAAAAGCATGAATCACTGTGGCTGAGAGTAAACACCCAGCTTGGGGACAGAAGACAGTCGAGCTCTTTTAATACAGGAGTCTCATTTGTCATCTTGCTGGAAATTACAGCTGTGAGAAGGTCAGAAGACAATTTGTTACATTTCATTTTTCTCCCTTTAGAATGTGGATCTCAAACATCAAGAACTTTGGTTGCCAGGATTTGACGAAAAAGCTTTTACCCACTGAGTCATCTACTACCACCAAATTTTTACAATTAAAGCTAAAGAGAGGAAGCCCACCTGGGCGAACTATATTGCTCTTCAAACACATTGGCACATTGGTAATTAAATGAATATCTCAGAGTCAGGCACAGAGTACCTCTTTATGACCCATGAATCACGTAGGTCTAAATCCTTAGAATTTATAGCTACAAAGTGTTAAAAATATGATAAAGAAGCTCTGATGTAATACTTAATCTGAAATTCCAAGCTTTGCTCATCAACAGTGGTGGTTTTGTTAGCTATATGTTACAATGATATCAATGATTAACATGAACGAAATATGTATTACTTAGTATTTGTTAAGAAAATACTTTTACTTTACTTTTTAAAATTAAAATCATGACATATTTGATTCAGTTTTAAAAAATCATTCTATTTATACATGCATTTGACTGCTCTTATTCACAATTACAATACCATATAGTGTATTTATAAAAAGCTTATCAACAAAGGAAATGATGGTTCTAAGATGTGCATGCCTAAGCTATTATAAAGCTCTGGTATATTTTCAACAGCAGACTCCTATGTGGCCTCTATTGTCTCATGTGTCCCCATTTATAGACAACTTATTTACTATAAGCTGTTAATTATGTGATATTGAATTCATGATCAACTCAAGAGTAAGTCAGGCATGAACTGAAGCTTACCGAGCCAATATAATTCCCAAACCATATATAAAATGCCTTTCTCTAGGAACAAGAAATAGGAAGCTGTTCAAGTTAGAGGCCCTATCACTATGATATTGTTAAACATGTTGGGCTGGCTAAAACCTGAGCATGTGAGACACTTTCTGCAAGCCAGGTAACTTGTGTTTCATTCATGCAACACACTAAGGCTATAGAAGGTGAGAATCAACTCTGATCAATTCCTCTTGATGCCCACGTGTGACATGAAGTTAACTCCCACCCTGCCCTATGCACATACATGCACACACACAGTAAGTAAAATAATAATTTTTATGTGTTAGTGTGGAAATATCCAAGGAGAGCACATATGTTAAACAATGCAGAATAAAGAGGCCACATAAAAACTGGATCACATCGGGCAGTTGATGGGGAGGCACATTATATGAGGGTATCCCTGCTGTAAACATGCCTCTGGAGCAAGACACAGCATTCATTGGGCTATCTCTGCACCTGTCTCAAAAGAGCTCAGAAAACGCCACAGGGATTCTCATGGGGAACACATTTTACTACACAGGCACAACTGTAAATGTGGTTGTCCTGGTGACACACTGTGTGAGAGCCAGATGCTCTTGATATTTGATGAGTAAATTCAGACTTGAGTGACAGAAAAGTGGCTGCAGCATTTGTCAGATCCTCTCTTAGGATTATATTTATAGACAAATTCTCCATAGCAACTGCTGATGCGGTGGAACAATAAAGGTGCAAGGTGTAATGCTTGTCAGCCAGTTATCTTAACTTCAGACAAATAAATTATATTTTGTCCAAAGATTTTTTTTTCCTTATTTAAGGACAGATATTGATACCTGATAAGTGTTTTAAAGTGGCAAAATCTAAATGGGCATAAACATTCTTAGGTAGGGCAGATAGTCACAATCCATTTATCACAGTGTAGTCTTTTTCCCTTTCTCATGGTCAGAGCTAACTGACACTCAAGAGTGTTATGACTTTCAGTCATTCCAATATCAAATTATAAAAAAAGCTTTGCTATCAGCATATCTAGGAACCGTGCTTACATTCCATAACGTTATACATACATATTTCTGTTTCTTCTATTAAGTTAATTAAAATGATAAATCAGTGAATTCTTTTTAATCTTTTAAAACTCTGTAAAAATGAGTTTCCAGTATTGTCAGATATATCTCCCATCTTGATATTTATTACAGCAATCTGATACATTTTAATGTGTGTTCTATTTAATGGAATTTTTAGACCATCACTCTACTAAAATTTCATTTGAGCATTACTTATTTCATGACATTATTATTTAGGTTTAATGGGCACCTTTGTTTATTTCCTTGACTTATGAATGCAAATCATATTGTATTCTGAGTCACACGTCACTGTCTTCATCCTTGGATTTCTCAAGGGTCATTTTAGATATGCCATGCTAATCTAGATTCTGGACACATTCCTTAATTCTTTTTAATCATGGATTTTGCTTAATTCCAAGAGAGTTCCTGACCTGAGCCAGGTGCACAGAAAAACAGGGTCCTTATCACGGCCATTGTCTGGGCAGATCTCACTGCTTCCATCAGTGTGACAGATTTATCCACTAGGCCACAATTTGGGTCTTATCCAGAAGATGTGTCACTCATAGAAATAATTCAGATAATCCTTCCCACGTATTTGGAGGTTTTATTAAAATTATTAAAGATCATATCATTGGAGAAGCTGTGGGGCAAATGAAGAGTAAAGGTAGGACAAAAAACTCATGCTACTGACTTCTCGAAATCTGATCAGTGCTATGGATACATGTATGTGTGTGATCTGCGTGGACAGCAGACTCACACACATATACATCTATAAACATGAACCCCATCTCCTATCGTCTGCACACATATGTGCTAACTTAAACAATCTGTAAAACACACACACACACACACACACACACACATTCTTGTTACTTAAAATGTGAGCTGAAATACCAATGCCAGTGCAAGTGAGTGACAAAAATCCGTGGCCTAATGCGAAGTGTCTTGTGGGGTCTTTAAGAGCCCTTTCTAATCTCTGTTTGTGACCAGTACAAGTGATAACTTGGATGAAATAACACAAGCATCGTTACAGCACATGTGACAGTGTAGCTACATATGACCTTGGGAATTTACAGAATAGCCAAGGCTCAGTGCTAGGAGGAAACACATGTGTACTCTCAGTGAAAAATCCCTGCCAATCCAGGGCTTTAGGAAGAGATGAGATGCTTTACTCAGAGGGATGTGCAGGAAAAACAGAGCACAACACCGTGAACTGAATAAAAAATCTTTCCCTTTAGTACCCTGTTTCCTCACTTCACCATATATATATATATATATATATATATATATATATATATATATATATATATAGTTGAAAATGTAAGCAAATTAGGGCTATAATAAAGGAAATTAAAATAATAGAAACCCTAACCCTAAACTTAAAAATATCATACCCTAGAGTCTCACCAAATTTAAACTGAGGATGGGAGAATAGGAGGAGAACCATATAATCTGAGTAGAAATAAAGGGTTAAATATGTGTACACAGAGTTATTGGTGCCAGCAATAAATTAAATGTGGTCAACCACTCGATATGTACATGGATAAGGCCAAGGCATTACTAGACTACTCAAGGGAACCTTCCAGCATCTTCTAGTTTTGACATTTTGTACTTCACAATCTATAGACATCTGCTTTTGGTCACAAAGTCTTTTGTATTCAACTTCAAGGTTGTGTGAATGGCATAAATACTTCATTGTCATGTAAAAATGTCCAATAGGATGACCACAGGAAAGTTTACTCGAATTGTAGAAATGTTGTTTAAATTTCATAATTAAAGATGCTAGAGACACTCATGTATATATTGTCTATCTCCATACACACTCAGGAAAACAGCAATTGAATGAATTGTTATTGTTATGACAGGTTTTTAAAGACAGCTAAGAATCTATTTTTACAAAACTGTTCTAGTGTATCATACTAAGAAACCATGAGACTCTCCCCACAGCCTTGTACTGCAGATGTTCTATAGTGGGTATACAGTTAAAGATAGGGCTGGGGAGAGGATTAGAATAGGTGAGGTCATTTCAATAGACCATTTTTGAAAACTTGTGCATCTTCAGTATGAGTTGAAGGGAAAGGAAAGAGGTGTGGAAAACAAAGAGGAAAAGGAGAGAGGGAAAGAACAGACTATAGATCCACATATGTATTTTAATAGATGCCAGCATAATCCGGTCCCTTTGCTAAAGTTAGTCTCAGCATTGAATTTTGTGGTTTTACATTTGAAGATAATGTGGCAGTATGTTTCCTGGTATATTTATGAATTTTGGTTGGTCCAATACTTTATGTAATAAATCTCCTTAACATTTCAGAGCTGTCTTGATCACTGCACCCTTATCTTCAGTTATCAGATAAGATGAAATATTTATCTGTTAAAGTTTGAATCCCTCAGTAATTTTCAGTTGTTGTTTATAAATATTCTTTACAAGTATTCAAAATTCAAAACGGAAAGATATTCAATTATTCTTTATAAATATTAACAAACTAATTTGTATGAAATTCCAGCTGTCCTGTAGATGTATTCTCATTGTCTCCTCTTTAATAACACACTGAGGTTCTTATACATGTCTCCACTTATCCTGTGTTTCATTTAAAAACTTCAGTCACATAGAGAGACAGATAGATGATATATGGGTATATAAGTATGATTCACTCCAGATGTACCCTGAGATGAAAGACTAATATTAAGACTTGTTTTCATTCAAACTCATCTCTCCAATATTTCTTATTTTTGACAACATTTACTTTAATATACTGGTATTGTCATTTCTTATCTTTCTTTTATTTTTAACAAATGTAATGGCATTACACATTCCTACCCGAATGGATTCCTGTCATTTGATTTTTTTTTTTTTCAGACTTACCGCTTGAAACTCTACTTAGGTGAGATTCCTATTGTTGAGGTGCATTCTGGACCTTAGGGGTATGCAGTTCTTCACCAGCCTCTTCCTCAGGAGCAGCAACCTCATTCTTCTCAATCTGGCATCACATTTTAACACTATGTCCTGCTTGATAGAAAACATTGTTCTTTACTCCCTCTCCTGTTAAGTGCTAGTACACAATTGTTAATATTGGTAATTTATTGTTTTCCTGTCTTTGTCTCATGATACTGAATTGAGATTTAAAGTCTTACCCAACTCTAACTCTTTAAAGTGTTCCAGATAGTATTTTTCCTTTTCATAATTTATTTACTTTTTATTCACATTACATCCCAGTTGCATCCCCTTCCTCTTCTCCTCCAAATCCTTCCCTTACAAGTCCCTTCCCCCACTCCCTCCTCCTCTTCTCCTCAGAGAGGAGGAAGACCCCTTGAGAACCACCCTACCTTGGGACATCAAGTCCCAGCAGGACTTAGCATCTGCTCTCCCACTGAGAATAAATCAGGAAGTCTATCTAGAGGAAGAGGAGCCAATGGAAGGCAACAGAATCAGAGGTAGACCTTTGCTCTACTTGTTAGGGAGCCCAAATGAAAACCAATATGAGCATCTGCTACAAATGTGTGGGGCACCTAGGTCCAGCCGCTGCATGTTCTTGGTTGGTGGATCAGCTTCTGTGAGCCCCTATGGACCCAGGTTATTTGATTCTGTTGGTCTTCTTGGGGTGTCCTAGTCCCTTTAGCTTAGTCAATTTTATCCCGTTCTCTTCCACAAGACTCTCCAAGCCCCTCCTGATGTGTGGCTAGATGAAGCCTCTCAGGAAAGAGTTATGCTAGGTTCTTGTCTGCAGTCATATCAGAGTATCACTGATAGTGTCGGGTATTGGATCACTTACATGGTTTGGGTCTCAAGTCATTGTTTGGCCATTTCCTCAGTCTCTTCTTCATCTTTGTCCCTGAACATCTTGTAGGCAGGAAAAACTTGGGATTGAAGGTTTTGTGGGTTGATACATCCCTCCTTTTACTGGAAATCCTGTGCAGCTATAGGAGGTGGCTTCTTCTATATCTCCTGCTGGTAGGAATCTCAGCTAATGTCACCCCCATAGACTCCCCATATCCTCCCCCATCCCAGGCCTATAGCTAGTCCCAAACATGCCCCCACTGACTCCATTCTCACACTCAGCCCTTCCCCACTCAATTTCCCCACATACCTGTTATGTCTCTCCATACCCCTCTTCACCCCCTCTCCCACCTAATTCCCTCTCTCCATCAATGTATATGAAGGCATACCATACATGTCTTTTTTTGTCAACTTTACACGAGCTCAAGTCACCCAAGAGGAAGGAATCTTAGTTGAGAAGATGCCTCCATATGATTCAGGTATAGGACATTTTCTTAATTAGTGATTGATTGGGTAAAGCCCAGCCCAGTGTGGGTGGTGCCATACCTGGGATAGTTTTCCTGGCTCTGTAACAAAACAGGCTGTGGAGCAAGCCAGTAAGCATCACTTTCCATGGCTTCTTCACCAGTTCCTGCCTCCAGGTTCCTGACCTACTTGAGTTCCTGTCTTAACTTCTTCCAGTGATGAACAGTGGGGTGAAGGGTAAGCTGAATGAGCCCTGCCCCTATGCCTCCCCCCCACACACATTGCTTTTGATCACGACTTGTCAGCATAGCAATAGAAACCATCGCTGGGACACGGAGCACAGCCCTGTTGTTTCCTACTTATTTTTCACATAGCTAGCTTTTATTCTACCATTGCCACCTTTTAATGCCTTATGCTGTTCTTGGTGATTTCTTTTGTGTGGATTGAAATGATGTACAGATTTTTGGAAATCTTCCACTATTATATGCAATGTAAATATACACAATGTAGGCATTTCCTTCTAATAATGTAACTTCATATATGTTCAGTGTTCTAAAGTTCTACTTTTTACCAGTTTTAAACTGTTTAACACTGTATGTCACTGTATGTAAATATGCAGTTCTGAAAGGTCTTTTATATACTTTAAAACACTAACATGTAATTGTCAATTTAATTCTATTCAATTAAAAATTAAGTATTTGTGGTCTTTCGAGCACTTTAAAATTATTTTGTACTTTAACCACTTATTCTGTTCAGGAGATGATAATTACAGTATGTAAACATTTGGTCTTTTGTATTTTTCTGCCTGTTTGCCTACAGATAAGAACACTGAAAATCTATAGCTCATATATACATTTGCTTATAAATGGCCTGTAAAACTGACAAATATTAAAATGCACCTCCATATGTCCAGCACATACTTTATTTATACATAATGAATTCATAAACATGCCTGTGATATGTCTTCATATTAGGATTACATAATATTAGTAAATATATAGACAGATGATAAGACTATATAGATATATGATGCATAAGCAATAATTTATAATACAGAGATAATAGATGGTAGATGATACATAGCTAGATACTTGTAAGAATATGTATAGATGTATAGATAAAAGATTAAAAATAGATCATTGAAACATAGACTGATAATAAGATATATAGGTCTTAGAAGATAATTTTATCAAATACTCTAAAACCCATTAAATATTCACATGTTAATAATTTGTTCTACATGAATGTATTATAATGAAACAACAAAGAGTAATAGAAAACTATAAGCAACTTAAATGTTTGCTTAAGAAAGTTTGGGCACGGGATATTGTGTATTACTACAAACATACTATAATTTTGCTTAAATAACATTTACAAAATAGGAAACATTTTTCTAAGTATGCTCTGTCTAGGTGTTCATATTTGTTCTAACAGCGGTATTGAGCTGTTATCTCCACTTTACAGTTAATGAAGTTAAAGCATGAAATATTTAAGGAAATCCTCTTTCCTCACACTGGGATTCTCTGGTGGAGACAGCAATAAGCTCCAGGCAGTCCTGTGGTCCATGAGCTTATGCCATAACTGCATAAATCCACCATGATATTATTCATTGTTATTAAAATTTTAAGATATTTTATTCTTGAGAATATTTAACATTCACATTATTGAAATAAAAACATTAGACAACATTCAATAAGAATGCAATGTAAATGTTAATGGGGGATTAAATCAAATAAAAACCACTTTCTCCTTTGAATAATTGAGTTATTCAAGATGTAGAGATATTTATGTTGCTTTAAATTTCGACATTAAAAGTGAAATGTGGAACTCATCAACCAAAACCATGTCTATGGGACTGAAAAGATGGCACTACAGTTAAGAGCATCAATCTACCAGAGTCCTGAGTTCAATTTCCAGCAACTACATGGTGGCTCAAAACCATCTGGAATGGGATTTGTTGTCACCTTCTGGTGTGTCTGATGACAGTGACCATGTAATCACATATAAAAAATAAATAATTAAAAAAAATAAGAATAAAATCTATATGACCAAATAAGCAGTAATTGACAGTCCGTACTTAAACAGGAACTGTAATGAGGTAAGTTATTCCAGAACTTTAATATATTAATGAGACTGGAAATATATGGGCTGTTGTTTTGTTTGCTCATATGATCTGGCCTTCTACAAAAAACTCATTGTAGAAAGCACAACTTAGAATAAGCATCGGTGAACCAAGATTGTCCATTGAGTTGACCTGGCTTATTCAAAGTAAAAAATGAATGACTCCCAGGCACCTGGAATGCTAGAGAGAAAAAGGATCAATTAATCTGGTAATCCTTGGCTCCTCTAATAGGATCCAACCTGCACCTGAATCCCCAATATACTGAACGTGGTCTAGACCCTAATCCTGCAGAAAGCAGAACACAACCTGACGAAAGAGCAGAAGGCATGAATTAAATAATAGTGTTTACTGCAGAGCTGGTGAACATTTCTGCACCCAGGTTTACAGCTTTGCTATTAGGACATTATGGACATGAGTTTGCTTCAGACAACCTAATTATTACTTTTAAAATTTGGAAATAGTGAAATAATTTCCATGTGATTATAGGAGGTTAGCAATTTGTGTAAAGTGATCATTAAGATGTTGCAGTTAACAGCTCTTATCCCTTAACAGACTATCTCATTTAATATCATTTAATGAGCCACTAAATACATTCAAGGGCTCATTAGAATCATCAAATGCTCTGAAAAACATAGCTGTGAAGTATGTGCAGCTGAGATGGCTCAACACAGTTCATAAGGCCCCAAACATGCCACAAGTGTGGCTCAGCCACATCTCATTCACCAGGATGATCTGTGCAGCAAGAGTCTGAGGTCCAAGGAATGCTGTGGGAAGCAGCCTTTGCCTTTTATATTGTGAGTGGAAGTTATGACGGAAGAGAGATGTTTCTTTTCTGCTTTAGACTTCCTTTAGTTAGGCAAGATACAAAGAATGATAATTTTCTGCATTAAATTAATTTCTGATTTCTCCGTTTGAGTCTCAGATCCATCTGCATTTCCTTGACTGACATATCACCCCAGAAGATCATGACAGTGCATGTGAAATTCTATCCTTGCCTTCTATGGTTAGAGGCAGGCATCTCTCTCAATCTGAGCCTCGAGGTTATTTCCTCAGAAAGATGTGGCTTGTTTACCAGCTGATCTCTGAGACAGGGGAAAAGAATTCATTTCATGAAGAGAATTTCACTCTTGTTGATTTAGAAATATATGGGCCAAGAAAAGACAAAATGCCACATTCCTTCATCCCTAAAATTACGGTAATAAAATGAAATGCCAATAATGTCTGTCTCATATGATATAAGTTCCTCAACATCCCTAGACAGGAGACATGAGTGAGCAAACCCTTCTCTTTAGCCAGCAGCCATATGAAGAATTAACACCTGAATATTTTTCTCACAGGTGAGAAATGTTAGGGCTTCAGTGATAAAAACTGTGCTGCAAACAGACTTTGTATCCCAGACAGGCTGCATTGTTGAGAATCTGTACTCTTTCAGTCCTAAAATTATTATTTATATCAAAACATTTTCTGGTTTCCTTTGATAAGCGTCATAAGTACAATGAGTTATCCTTGCTTTCTTTATAAATTTGACTTTTGAATGTTTAAAACAAGGGTTTTTTTTGTTTTTGTTTTTGTTTTTTTTTTGTTTTGTTTTGTTTTGTTTTTTTCCAGTCACAATAGACTTGTTTCTACTTGAGGGGCATAATCTAGCCCGCAGCTTCCTGTGAGCTCTGGAGTACCTGCAGCGCTGCACAGAAACACCTTTATTACCATGCAGCTTCCGACCCCCAGGCGGCTTGTTTACTTCATATTCTCAGCTCCAGGTTGTTCACACCCCAATCCCAGAGGTAGTTATTTAGCTCCGGTGACTTTTGACAATCCACCAATCCAGATCACATTCCATCTTCAGGTTATAGTTTTTATGTTTTGGGCGGATAAACCAAACAGCAGACCATGCCAAGGTGATTCCATGTGAGAGAGGTTTATTAAGCAGGGATGGAGTGGGGCGGTGAAATGAGTAGAAGAGCAGAGAAGAGAGAGAGAGAAAGAGGAGAAGGAGAAAGAGAAGAGAAGAGGGGGGAAAGGGGAAGAGAAGAAGAGAAGAGCTAGGAGGGGTGAAGAGAAGAGGAAAAGAGAAGAGAAGAGGAGGGGGTGATTCCCTAATTTATACGGAGAATGACATCACACCAATGAGGGTGGGGACTGAGCCAGATGAGTTGTGGGATTGAGGGTCATTGTCCTGGCAACCCAGGTCACATGGTTGGGCCAGGCCTTGGAGTGTCCTGGTGCTAACAATAGTGGTAGCAATCCATCTCTCTCCCCGATCTCTGGGGGGCGGGGTGGGGGGAGGGAACAAAAACAAAAACAAAAACAAAAAACAGATAGAAAGAATGCCACAGTAGCATTGAGATTTCAGACAACCTGTTCAGCATCTACCAGGCCCTAAATGATTTAGAGTCAGCTGAACATATTGGCATGGAAGTTCAGAAAGAGTAAATTAGTATTAGAGTTTATCGGTTTTCATCAGAGGTGTGGGTCCGTTTGGGGTTGAAGGAAGACAGCCATACCATGTACTGGATCTGCTTTATGATGTTTACTCTTATGGCAGGAAGGATATAAGAATAATTTCCTTTTCCTGTTGGCTAAACTGGTATTTCCTTAGGACTGCATCATTTACCCAATCAATTCCCAAGCTGTGATAGCAAAAAGAAGAGGATGAGGCCATTCAAGCCACACGCCAGGATGTGCCTCCCTTACAGAAGATGACTCTGCCTGGGTGTGCAATTTTCTCTGGTTGTTTTCATTTAAGAGTATAATTGTAGACTGCTTCAAATAATCTGAAAAAGAAAATACCTCCTCATACACTAGAGGCTGGGAATGTGGGGACTGCCCTCTTCCCTCTGTACTTTAGAGCTGAACTTGATGAACTACTGCAGGATATTGCAAGTGCATTATTGATCAAAACTAAAATAAACAAACAAAATACCCATTAAAAACTCCTTTCAGCTGCCACTAACTGGTGTGTCTCAGACTGGACCTCCTGTGTGAGTCTAACATTAGAAGAATGAGTTTCCCAGCTTTTTTTCCACACACCATTGTCAGGTAACTACCTGACAAATGTGTGATAATAATCCCACATTTCCATCTTCTTATTACATCAAACAGCTGTTTTACAGCTTGGGATTGGAGAGCTTTGGTCTTCGCCCATGCTCCTGGTGTTGACTGCAGACAGAGGGAACATCATGCTGCTTGGATGATGCAGTCTCAGAGGAAAACATCAAAGCATGGATCAAGGCAGAATTATTTTATCTGAAACAACTTTGGGTACCAAGTCTCTGAACACTTAAATTACTGTCCAAAGCAAGACACCAACAACATAAACAACGTTTATCCCTTTACAAAGAAGGTAAGGTATGGTTTAAAAAAATACCACGACTTCCTACAATTCCAAAAAATATGTGTTCCGTAGGTTCAGAAAAGCCCGTGATTCATTCTCAGCATTCATGTGTCAGATAAACACATATTTAATTTGGAAGCATTGAGCTAAGTTGGTGTTGACCATGCTGAGGCATCTCTGACACAATGTAGCACACACCAGGGCATGCATGTGAAGAAAGTATTTGCTGAAAAGTATTTATTGAAGATCCACTGTTGGAAGAGTCTCATGTGTTTGTATGAAATGGGGTCTATGTGATTGCTGGTAATTGACATCAAACTATAACATGCTGATACTAATAGCAAATAAATTATGAAGTAAACAGAGGTGAAATAATGAGACTTGAAAAGATTTGCAGTCAAAATTAAACTATCTGAAGTATAACTATTAATGAGTATAATTAAAAATGTGTAGTATTAAGCCTGCAGATTGGCAAACTTCACTAGTAGACATGAGTATAGGAGAATGTATAGAAGAGATTAAATAAATATAGTAGAAAGACAAATCAAATAATGAATGAAAATTTATATTAAGAAAATTGATGCTGGAGCAATTTCTCAGTAGTTAAAATTACTAACTGCTCTTGCAGAACACCGGAAAATGGGCTCAGTTTCAGAATTCAGATGGTAGCTCACAAACATCTATAAACCCAGTTCTATAGGATCCAGTGTTCTCTTCTGGCCTTCACAGGCATCAGGCACAAGGCAATGTGATGGTGTATGGGCATACATGCATACAACACCCATCTACATAAAATAAAATAATTAAAAAAAAAGAAAGGAAACAACACAAATAAGAGAAATAAGAGAAGAAAATATATGATAAATAGTAAGTAAAATGCCTATTTTTTTAAAGGATGAATAAATTATTTGAAAGTTCCAGTTTCAACAATGTGATATGCACATGCCATTCAGATTGGCTTGTATTCTGAATTAATAAAACACTCTCTAATGCCCTGGAGGACACAAGCCAGTTTCAAAATTAATTTATGAACATGGCCTTAGCCCTCTGTGTACTGTAAGATCTGTGAGACATTAAAGCACTTAGTTCACATTCCTCAGGAGAACACGAGTCCAGAGACTGCCACTCCTTTATAGCTTATAATCCTTATCTGCACATAGCGAATGTCATTGCCTCCATTTCAGTCTTCAGAAAAGATGCCATCTAGAATTTTCTTTTCTTCTAATGTAATCCAGAATTAGAGTTTCCAATTATAGCAGAAAGGAAAGGAAATGGTCATAAAGGTAAGAAAATACATTAATACAAGTTTGAAGATTGAAAAATCAGCTGAGAATAAGGAGACCAGAGTCTCCCCTTTGACAGCACAGCATGTAATAACATCCTGAGTACCCAATTTTTAACTTCGTATACAGAATTCAAGTTACTCTAAATGTCATAGTATTTGAGAGCAGTTTGGAAAATATCAACAATCCTCTTTTATATTACATAAATGCATATATATGGATATGGATATGTATGTGCGTATATAACTATATATGTGTGTGTATGACTATATACATGTGCATGAATTACCATTACTCATTTTCAACAAGACACTTCTCTGATTAAAGTTTAACGGAGGACAAGTCTATAGATATAAACATAAATATTTAGAAGATAGTTTGATAACTGGACAACTTATCAGGAAATACTTCCAATTAGTTCCCCTTTGCCCATAAGATCTTCTAAGTAATGGGCTTGTGACAATGTGTAAAGTACCAGACATCCCTTCCATGAAAGAGACCTCAAGTACAATTTATAAAAGTGGTTGGTTACTCACATAACTGCTGTGAGACTATTGCAGCAGTGGGTAAAACTTTCCAGGCAAGCCAGTATTATAGCATGCAGGGTTTGACTTTTCTCTGCTTGCAAACGAAGTGGGTAGTATCTTCGTAAATAAAATCTTCTTTCCCTCTTTCTTTCTTTCTTTCTTTCTTTCTTTCTTTCTTTCTTTCTTTCTTTCTTTCTTTCTTTCTTTCTTTCTTTCTTTCTTTCTTTTTTTACTGTGACCAACAAAGACCAATGCCAATTTTCTTAGAGGTCATATTTCTACCATGTAAATCACAGCCAATATTCAATATTAATTAATGTACTATAAGTTTATCAGTGTTAGGTGTATTGGGAAAATTCATGTAATATCTTTTTACCTGACTCATTTCTTGTCACAAAAGCTGAAGCAGAAGTAGATGCATGAGTTTCAAATGCCTAAATCCTCACCCTGGTTTCCTCCCTCTTATATTTTTTACTCGGACATAGGAGTGACCACAAATGTCCATGCATTCAGTAACTACAGAACTCATTAGTATTCCTCAATAACTATTTACAAACTCTCAGGATCTCTTGGTTTGGGTGTAGCTATATGAATAATTTAGATCAATTTAAGATAGCCGATACTTGCGCAGTATTTGACTCAAATATTTGGTTGTTGGTGTAAACCTCCCCAAATGCCCTTCTACTTGAAATCATGATCTGTGATATTTCAAACAGTGGTTATTGCATTACTCTGGGTCCTTGATTAAAGACAAATGGAAGCAGAGTTCTTCTCTGACAAATACCGTATGTAAGTGTTTCTACCGAGAATAGGCTACATGTAGTAGACATTAGAACATTCGCCAAATGTCATCATTAGTAATTTGTTAGGCTGGAAAATTATAGTCTTGTTTTGCTTGTGTGAATTTTACAAATTGTACTTAATAGGTCTAACATGCCTTGTATTGTAAATCATAGCTTAAGTATATGTGTTTTATTATTGTGCATCCTTATGTAGCAACATGATAAATTGAATAAAATATGTATATGACGTGCTATATTATGTGATTATTGTCTTGCAGAAATTGTCTTTTAGCCACTTCAAACCATTTAAATTATTTGATGTATCTTCAGTAAAGAGACTTCTTCTCCACCACCATGGGTAGGAAGTAGATATGAAATTTTATGGAACAGAACCATTGTGCATGGGTGGTTTTGGTTGAACCAAAAGGAAGTTTCACTCACTTCCTGAAACCAAGCAGACACAGCCTGCAGATTTGTGAGTTTGGGGGTCTGCTCTACGGATCTGAGTCATTACAGATTTCTGAATCAGTAAAAACATCACGCCCAAAGAGTATGGTCAGCAGAACCATAAGGTACACCCGAAGCTACAATGTGTGCTGCTGGTATGTCAACAGAAAGGACTCATTTCTTCTCCAGAGCAGCCTACTTCTAATAGCCAGCCCTGCGAAAATTGAAGGAATTTGGTAAAAGAGTTTTTTTCCTTATCACCATGTTCACCTGACCTCTTGCCAACTGACAACCATTTCTTTAATCATCTTTGCAACTGTATACAAAGAAAACACTCCCCAAAACAGGATTAAGAATATGTTTTAGAAGAGTTCATTAGATTCCAAAGTGCAAATTTCTATACCATGACAATAAGCATTCTTATTTATTGTTGGCAAAAAATATGCTGAGTTTAATGTTTTCTACTGTGATTAATAAAGATATGCTTGAGTCTACTTATAATAATTTGAAGTACACAGTCTAAAACTGCATAGCATGGGGGAGTGCAGAAAGAAAATGTCTAGATACTGACCTTTGTAGAGGCTAAGGCCACAGGGAACTACAGATAAACAAAACTATAGAAAACTAAAATACCAAAATACTAAAGGGTCAATGAGATGAAGTTGCAGCTTTAAATAGTTGGATAAAATACTTGCCATGATTGGGTTACCTCACTCAGGATGATATCCTCCAGATACATCCATTTGCCCAAGAATTTCATAAATTTGTTGTTTTTAATACCTGAGTAGTACTCCATTGTGTAAATGTACCACATTTTCTGTATCCATTCCTCTGCTGAGGGACATCTGGGTTCTTTCCAGCTTCTGGTTATTATAAATAAGGGTGCTCTGAACATAGTGGAGCATGTGTCCTTATTACCAGTTGGAACATCTTCTGGGTATATGCCCAGGAGAGGTATTGCTGGATCTTCTGGTCATACTATGTCCAATTTTCTGAGGAACCGTCAGACTGATTTCCAGAGTGATTGTACAAGCTTGCAATCACACCAGCAATAGAGGAGTGATCCTCTTTCTCCACATCTTCGCCAGCATCTGCTGTCACCTGAGTTTTTGATCTTAGCCATTGTGACTGGTGTGAGGTGGAATCTCAGGGTTGTTTTGATTTGCATTTCCCTGATGATTAAGGATGTTGAATATTTTTTCAAGCATCTCTCAGCCCTTCAGTATTCCTCAGTTGAGAATTCTTTGTTTAGCTCTGTACCCCATTTTTTAATGGGGTTATTAGAATTTCTTGAGTCCAGCTTCTTGAGCTTATATGCACTCATTGATAAGTGGATATTAGCCCAGAAACTTAGAATATCCAAGATAGAATTTGCAAAACAGAAGAAAATCAAGAATAAGGAAGACCAACGTGTGGATACTCCATTCCTCCTTAGAATAGGGAACAAAATACCCATGGAAGGATATAGGTACAGAGACAAATATGGCGCTAAGATGAAAAGATGGATCATTCAGAGACTACCCCACCCAGGAATCCATCCAATAATCAACCACCAAACTCAAACACTATTGCATATGCCAACAAGATTTTGCTGAAAGGACCCTGATATAGATGTCTCATGTGAGGCTAGGCCAGTGCCTGGCAAGGACAGAAGTGGATGCTCACAGTAATCTATTGGATGGAACACAGGGCCCCCAATGGAACATCTAGAGAAAGTACCCAAGGAGCTGAAGGGGTCTGCAACCCTATAGGTGGAACAATAATATGAACTAACCAGTACCCCCAGAGCTGGTGTCTCTAGCTGCATATGTAGCAGAAGATGGCCTAATCGGTCCATCATTGGGAAGAGAGGCCCCTTGGTCTTGTAAACTTTATGTGCTCCAGTACAGGGGAATGCCAGGGCCATGAAGTAGGAGTGGGTGGGTAGGGGAGCAGGGCAGGGGGAGGGTATAGAGGACTTTCGGGATAACATTTGCTACATAAATCTAATAAAAATTGAAAAACAAACAAAAAATCCAAAGGTTAAAAGCAACAAAGAAAGAAAGAATAAAAACAGCTCATCAGAATGTCCAGTAGATTAAAAAAAAAAAAAAACATAACAGGAGAATATTCAAAACTTGAAAAGAATTGTTTAAATCAGTACTAGAAGACTGGTAAGTTGATTAAAAGGTGGGTAAAATATTTAAATTGTCATTTCTTTTCAAAAGTCATCACAATTGCCTAATATATAGGAAACACCTTTTCAATGTAATTAATTATCAAGAGCTGAAATACGAATCAATATGGGACACTAACTTGAACTCTATAGGGTATTACTAAAGTCAGAAATCAAGAAGTGTTGAGAATGTGAAACTGAATGTGGAAACTGAATGTAAACATGAGTAATATCACTAAGAAAATTATATAATTATTGAGAAGAATATTTTGTCAAATGTTTGGGCTCCAGTAATGCACTGCCTAACTGTAGCTCTATTATACCCTGGTGATTAGACCAGGGACAAGATCACTCAAGTAGACTCAAGGAAAATTCCTCCTGGGAAAGAATCTGAATGTCACATAACGCTGACACTCAGATTATCATATTATTCTGCATGAACTCTAGAATCCATCTTCTCACCCAGTTCAAGAATGGGAAACAGACTACTTACAGCTGAGCTCATCCTAATCATGGATATTTAAATAAAGGATTGATTTCTTATAGATAGGTCAGTTTAATGACGGCATGTGACCTGTATCTGCAGGTCAAAATCCAGGATTATGCAGAGATACAAAGGAAACAGTTGCAAATGCCATGTGCTGGCATCTCTCCTTCAGTCTCTTCCATGGTAAACTCTAGAGGAATGATACTGTCTGACTCCAAACACTATTCACAGTATTAATGTCACAGTGATCTGCCATGTCATTCTACTCTTAGACATAGAACAGTCCAAAGAATGTCTACTTTGGAAACAATTGGCTTATTACTCCTTTCATTACATAAGATGTTGGCATTTCACTCAAAGAACAGATGAAAATGTATCTTCCTATTATTCCTTGCAATACTCACATATTCTGTATCCTCTTAAGTTAATAGCTTTGAAGAAATCATATATTATGGCCAGTTTGTAGTAGCATCTCTGTAGCAGATTAGCAGCCACTGCCGAGTCTGAGAATTAAAACACAATGTGCTATCTGTGTCTGCTGATTTAGAAAACAAGAAGTCAGTAGTTTTATGTGTGTGTGTTTGTGTGTGTGTGTGTGTGTATCAAGCTTGCTACCAGAATACCATGGAAAAATTATTACAAACAATTTTAAAGGAGCAGGAGCAGATAATAGATAATAGATTGGGTAGTAATAATGGCAGTAACTTCAAGTAAAAATAGTAAAAGCCTTTGGATTAACTCAGTCATGTTCACATATATTATCAAATTTCATTGTTAAAAAAAATAGATTGTACATTGAAGTCATTCTTTCCACACATAAGGATCCATCTACATGATTTCTGTTTCTACTCAGATCGATCAAATCTGTAGTTAGCAACCAGACTTTAAGGAAAGCTATATCTTATGCTCTCATTTTAGTTGACAATGCGTTGTTGCCAATCACTGTCTTCCCCATCATGCCTTGTCTGTTTTAAGCTTGTCTATAAGTCTTCTACTTTCCCCTATGTCCTTCCTTCTTCATGCCCCAAAGCATGGGCATTGCCTGTTGCCGAGATGTGCCAGCTATAGCTCTCCATATATCCGCTAGCTGTAAAGTGGCAATAGTAGAATGAGAAGCACAGTCATAATGATAATGGCGCTATATTATACATATTATACATATGAGCATTATGTATCTCCATTCCTCAAGGCTGAAGAACAAATGTTTCTCTCTCACATTTTCTAATGAGGCCAGGACTCCTCTTATGTGGAGTGCAATGTCCAGAAAACAACTGGGACTCAAAAGAGAGTCACAACTTTCTTTTCCACTCTACCTTTGTGATGTGATTCAGTGTAACTCTCAGTATTTCTTGTTTGTAAGATTTAGTTTACAGTTCATTCCTGTGCCTGTCTGTGCGTATAGAAACATGCATGCAGAAACCCACAGAAGCCAGAGTCAGGTCTTAAAGGTCCTTTAAGATGGAGTTACAGGTGTTTGTGAGCCACTTGATTATTAATGAACTCAAGTTCTCAGCAAGGGCAGTGCAAACTCTTAAGCAGTGATCCAACTTGCCAGACTCTCCTGATATTTCTTATGTTAACTATTTTACTGTTTTTATCTCCACAGAACAATTCATGGATTAGATGTATTGTTTTTTGTTTTGGCTTAATGAATTATATTGAGTTATTTTGCCTGGTTCTCTATTAACCCAGTATTATGCCAAATCTAGCTTCTTTGGGCAATTGATGGCCTAGTTTAAATGATGTATACATTGGTGTGTGTGTGTGTGTGTGTGTGTGTGTGTGTGTGTTTGTATTATATATGTATGTATTTCTGTGTTCAAGGGTCTATATGCAAATAAATGGAGGTTAATACAGAGGCCATAAGTGGTTATTGGATCTCTTACAGCTGAGTTACTGAGAGTTGTGAGCAGCCTAATGTGGGTTTTCGGGACTAAACCCAGTTCTTCTACAGATAATTAAGCAAAACACCATCTCTCCAGCCTCTACCCTGCAAAACTTTAATAGAAATCCTGCTGCTAGTATAAGTGAGAGATTATAGAAGTGTTTATATTTCTTCCTTCTCAAAAGCATGGGCACATTAACCCATGCATATGGGATTTGAATACAAATGGGCCTTTTGTGATAAAATGTTAGCAACAAGTAGTCAGAGATAGTTTCTCTGTATTATTCAATCTGTATGCTGCTTAAAATGCTAATCACATAAAGTTAAAAGATAGCCTTAAAGACTGTATTATTGTTATGAGAACAGATGAAGCACACAACATGATGCACTTTTTAAACTTTTCCATAGAAATAAGTTACTTCCTTTCGAAGACAATGCAACCATTATTGCATTCAACTTCTGTCCATCAAATTCAAGTCACACATTATTTTAATTCATTTAAGAATAATACTGAGAGGAAAACTGTACAAAAAAAAAAAAAACAAAAAACAAAAAACAAATAAGAATTCCGTAAACGTTCTCTGTGGTCAGTAAAAACTTGTTTAAAAATATGTCAGAGGAAAATCCTTACCCTTCTCAGCAAAACCTAAAAGAAATGTATTAGAAATCTTTTCTTAGATTCTGAGCCATATTTTATAGGAGGCTATTGTACGTCTATATTCCTGAGATGTTTGCTAAAAAAGAAATTCTCTTTATAAATATCTAGTTTTAAAAGTATCAATTTTGATGCCAAAGTTAATACAGCCTGTTCTTTACATTTTTTCATTTTATGATAATCTTTCTAATGTTTAGTAAAAATGTTGCTCTCAAAAAGTTTGTCTATTGTAATTAACCTTAAATATGTTCTTATTGCATTATTTTTCTTGATTTGAACACTAAAATAAACATTTAGGAATCACTTATAGTAAATGCATGTAATAAATTCTATCCTAAAAGCATCTAGATATTAAAGGTCTGATTAATCTTTCTTCTTGTCAGGTAATGTTTCTACCAAGCACATGATACAATGATATTTGTGTGTGTGTGTGTGTGTGTGTGTGTGTGTGTGTGTGTGTGTGTGTGCGCGCGCGCGCGTGTGTGTAAATGTGTGTAGAGTTCAGTGTGACCGAATGGTAAGACCTACCTTACTTGTGACTGCTGCATTTCTGTAAGAAGAAAGATAATGAAAATCTCCTTTTCTTTATACTCCTGGCATTATATTTCTCATACTTGTTATTGGATTTCAAAAATATACTCTATAATGCATGATAGGGATACAAGTCCCCCCACTTACTATCCCTCTCTGAATCTGACATCTTCATGAATGCTAGCATTTGTGGTGACATGAAATTGTAGTGAGAAAAAAATAATCCAGTATTGGGAGGCAATCATGTATGGTGTACACTTCTGGCCGGAACTTTTCATCAATATACAGAGCAGTAGAAGTTTTCAAGTGTTTGACTAATATCTACCACTTGCCCAATATTAAGGAAGGGTATAGAAATCCATACTCCCAAGTTCATAGGAGCCATGTGGCTGTCTCCAGAATTAGATGAGGTGGTGAAACTGATGTGGCTTCCTGTAGACTTAGAGAAGGAACTTCATGAGAGACTCAGTGGGTGACACCATTAAAATAGGGGGATAGGTGGAAGCCAGGTTTTTTCTTCCTTCCTGTAATTCCTGTAAACATTCACTCTTGCACTGACTTGATGAGAACCTGCTTCAGGTTAGTGGTGGGTGGATCCTTAGGTTTGGGCTCAGAGGAGTACCATCTGGAAGATGAGAATACAGTTCCACCAAATCGACAATGAAAGTATGTTTTAGTTGTGCATGGAAAAGCATGGACATTACTGTGCAGGTGGAATTTTAACCTAAAAAGGAAAATCAAATGAATGTTTCATATAGTACATCCTGGGTACTGTTGAGGAATTTAATGGATATTTAACACATTTTATTCCTATAACAAGGAAAAATTTCTTTGATGCTAGTAATGAATCCATTTTATCTAGACACCCACTAATCATTTCTGAATGTTGAAAGTCCATATTTATATACATGGTAGGCTATTTACTTTCACACACACATGTCAATATATGACACAATTTACTGAGTGAAACACAATAATAAAGAGAAAGAGCTCAGTGCTTGGCTTTTCCTTTTGTTTTGGTACTGAAGTTGAAATTAAGTCACTTGCTTTGCAAGTCAGATTTTTTTTTTATTGCAGGCTATAAAGCATCCGATAGTGCTTCTACTGTTTTATCAGGTAAAATACGAATAGCGTGGAAAGAGAACAGTGGCTTCTGAGGTGGTGTGCCATGAGTGCAGACTCATGGTTGGATTTTACATAAATATTCACGGCATTAACTCAAAAAGTGGGATGTTTTATTCTTGCAAGGCACTGTACCAAGGAAAAGAGTTCCCCCTTCCTTGCCTTGCTGCCCACTGCTGCCGACCCATGACCTCCTGCCTACTTTTCTGTTGTTCAAGTTATTTTATTCCTGCTAAAGAGGGACGTAAGGCATAATTTGGTATTTTGTTAGCTTGAGGGAAGAAAATAATCACAGGCTGAACTAAAGAAATTTCAAACCCCAAATACCAAGGTGCCAAATTCCCTACAAAGACAGTTTACTGTCAGACACCTACATGCATTTATTTTTCAAATTCTACAGCTTTAAAATACAAATAACTTTTAAGGCCTCAGCCAGAGCTTATTATGAATGCCATTATTATTTCTATTTATAAATGGCCAGAGATAGTGACGTTGGAGCCTTTCCTAAAGTCTGATCTCCGGTCTCTTAAGTTATTAGAGCAAAGAGGAGAAAAATAAGCCTGGCATTTTAGCTGTCAAGGCAGTTGCTTAAATATAATTTTGTGGTTGGGTAACTCAAGAGTGGATTAGGTGCAAAACTCCTGATTTCTGCCACTTGCTCTTGAAAGTGCTGAGGAGCAAGGAAGAGTGGCTGGATTTACCACATGCATTTAAACAGCAATGTGGGACCAACAACCACCTGCGTGTAGCCTCCTTATTTGGATTCTCATTGGCTCTGCAGCCCTATTTAAACTGCACAAATCACAGAGTCTTGGGTGTTTGTATGGGAGGACATTTGCTTTCTCCAGCATTTATTGACCACGGGGGATTCCCAGTTGGGTTCTGACCAAAGCAAACTCAGGCTGGGTCACTGCAGGTGCCACACAGCAACCTCGAGAGCTCCCAGGCTTTGTGGGTAGTCTGCCTTTTGCTTAACCAGCCTCTCCCAGGAGAAGATTTCTTTAGTGTACTCAGACAGTTTGCAGAGTAAGGCAATAAAATGCTTAAGTTAACATTATTAGGGAAATGTAAACACCTTTTTGATAGATGTCATGAATGTGCTCAAAGTACAGGCTCTGTTGTAATGGAACAGCTGGCTACTTAGTGATTTTAAAAGAGCAGAGAGGCTGAGTGCAGGGTCTTTTATCTCCTTTCTCCAGTTAAATCTGGAGATGTCCCCATAGAACCAGTGCACTTGCTTGGATAAAAGGAATAACCTATGGTGTGATTAATAGATATTTAGAACTTAAATGCAAGTTCTACATCAATAAGATCATTTTTTAGACTGACTGTGATCCCTGGTCCATCTAGTTCTTTGATAGAACTAATTATTTACAAATGCAATCCCTTTTCATGTCCTATTTCATTATAATGCTAATATCAATGTTCACACTTGTTTTATGAGGCTTTTCAAAATGTATTTATCACCAGACGGCTGTTTTAAACCTCTTCCCGCTACCCCTTGATTTTAACTTTAGTTCTCATGGCTGGACTGCTCTATTCATCAGGCAAATCTATTCTCAGTGCTCTGTCAATTTCTCCCTGAATGATCTTATCCTAGCAAGAGTTCCTTTTGGAAAATTTTAAATGAACTTTAAACATTCATTACTGTTAGTTTTTTAGATGCTAAAATCAATGTTTGATAAGTGGGAGTCTTAATTTCCCTGGGAGGATGCACCTGGGACCATGTTCTTAATGATGCTCAGAGCTGCCTCCAGGACCAAGTTGTTGCTGGAGGGTCCCCGGCACTCCTTCCTTCTTAGAACAGCTGACAAAAGCTGGAAGACGCACCTGGCTTTTGCTCTTTCTCTAAAACTAGACAATGAGGAGCCCACGAACTCACCAATGTGTAAGTTCTCCTTTTTATTAGATAGAAATAGAGAAAGGAGAAGCAACTCAAAGCCCTGTGAGACCCGAGGGAGAGGTGATGTCTCCTCACTTGGCTTCTTTAAGTCTTTATTCTTTCTTTTGTGGGTTACCAGCACAATCTTCAGATCGCATTCTCTGTATAGATAATTTTTCTTGGCCAGTCCTACTGGACCTCTTTAGAACTAGATCTGTCCAGACCAATGGAAACCATTAAAGGTCAGAAACTATTTTATTTTCCTTTGAGAATGCTGACCACCAGGAAATAGAATAAACCAAAGAAACCATCTTGACAGCTCTCACTGATACCCACCTTAGTCAAGTTGAAAAGCCTGAAGACAGAGATGACTCCAAATCTGTAATTTAACCCTGATCAAATGTTTGTTTGATGAAGCTAAACTACAGAATTCTCCAACACATAAACTTGGCCAGTTGACAATCACCACTGGTGACAAAAACAATCCAAATGCAACACTGTCACACCAGAGGACCTCTGGGTTTGTAGTCTTTTCTAAAAGCTGTCTTCAGGCATTTGGATTAAAATGCATGCTCTTCCAGTAACTCCAGTATAATGTTATATAATGTATTGTATTTTATTCACCACCGCCACTTCCTCCCAGACTTGTCCCCCATTTCCTAGATACCTAACTTCTTTATACCAGTCAAGTCTAATGTGTGCTGCCCACACATTCTTGTATGTGCCCTTCTGCTGGAGTTTAGCTGACTTAGCCAGGGCCACAACATATAGAAAACTGAGTTTCCTTCAGTAGTTATCTCCTATTGGTATCCCCTCAGTTAGGGGTTGGGCTCCACACCTGTCTCCCCTCTTGTTGCTGGGGTTTTAGTTGGCTTAGTCTTATGTACGTCTGTGTGGGCTGTTACCCTTGCTGTAAGCCCATGTGTACTATCACACTACCGTGTCCAGAAAATACCATTTTTCTTTTGTGGTCATTCATCATTTCTGGCTCTTGCTGTATCCTCTCTCCCCCAAAGGATCTTTGATAGATAGGACTGAAAACAGCAATGTAGATTTTTAAATTTTTCTATGTTGATTGCCTCATCTGGCATCAGTGGAATGGGAGCATCTTGGTCCTGTGGAGGATCTATGACCCAGGGTAGTGGAATGCTATGGTGCTGAGGCTGGAGTGGGTGGGCGGGNGGGGGAGCACACTCATGGAGGCAGGGGGAAGGGGGTGTAGGGGTTTGTGGAGGGGAAACTGGGAGGGCTGATAAAATATAAAATGTAAATAAATAAATAACCAATAAAAAGATGGAAACACTAAAATTTTTTTCCTATGTTGTTTAATGAATTACAGATATTTATTTACTACATGGAAAATACTGTTAAAACCCTAGCTTTGGAAGAGATAGTTTTGTGTTGGGTTTGTAAATATTCATTACACCATATTGCCAGCACAATGACATATACACAGGGTTATGTTATAGAAACCTGGGATGGTAGAAGACACCCTGATTATAAACATTCTACTAGTTACTTTTATAAAATAGAGGAATGTGTATTTGTATAGGTCATATGACTTTTTTCTTTTTTTATTTGTTATTTTGATTACATTTCAAATGTTACCCATTCCTGGTTTCCTCTCTGCAAGCTCCATACCCTATCCCTTCTACCCCTACCTCTATGAGGGTGCTCACCCACCCCCAATCCTACCTCACCACCTTAGCATCCCCCTATGCTGGGGCATTGAGCCTCCACAGGACCAAGGGCTTTTCCTCCCATTGATGCCAATAAGGCAAACCTCTACTACATCTCTGCCTGGAGATATGGGGTGCCTCCATATGTAATCTTTGATTGGTGGTTTAGTTTCTGGGAGATCTAGGGGTCCAGTTAGTTGATATTGTTGTTCTTCCTATGGGGTTACAATCCCCCTCAGCTTCTTCAGTCTTCCCCCTAATTCTTTCTTTGGGGTCTCCATGCTCAGTCCAATAGTTGACTGTAAACATCTGCATCTGTATTGGTCAGGCTCTGGCAGAGCCTCTCAGGAGACAGCTATATCAGGCTCCTGTCAGCAAACACTTCTTGGCATCAGCTATAGTGTCTGGGTTTGGTGGCTGCATATGGGATGGATCCCTAGGTGGGGCAATCTCTGGATGGCCTTTTCTTTAGTCTCTGCTCTACTCTTAGCCCCTGTATTTTCTTTAGACAGGAACAATTCTGAGTTAAAACTTGTGAGATGGGTAGATGATCCCATCCCTCAACTGGGGGCTGTGTCTAGCCACTGAATATGGTCTCTACAGGTTCTTTGTCCTCTGTGTTGGGTATTTCATCTAATGTCATCCCTGATGTGTCCTGAGAACCTCTTGCTTACTTGGCATCTGGGGCTTTCTAGTGGCAACCCCCAGTTCCCCATCCCCCACTGCTGACTTTTTCAATGGTTTTAATGTGACCACTTCAAAATCAGGTATTGTCCATGTGATAACACAAGAAGTGTGATGTTAAAAGTTAAATAGAATATGGGGTATGGTGGCACCCAGACTTCAGAGGCTGAAGCAGGTTGATCTCTGTGAGTAGGACACCAGCCTCTTCTATATAGGAAGTTCCTGGCCAGACAGGGATACCCAGTAAGACTCTGTAAGGAAAGGAAATAGTTAATCAGGTATGAGGGTACTGGGAATGAAAGGAAGACCCTAAACTTTGCCTTCTATCTCCCAACGGGCTAGAAGGTACTGCTGACCCCTGCAGGGGATTGAGCAAATTACTAGTTCTTTACAAATTCACACTGATCTTGGATAGCCAGCTTTCATGAAGACAAGAAAATAAATAAATATCATCTTTTCCTAACTTACTATGTCTTAGGTGTCCCTAAAATCATAATGATAAAAGGATGGCCACCACAACTTAGGTAACTAGTAACAGTGTAGATCAGCACAGCTATGTTTTAGACGAGGCTTTTCACATAATGGTTCCCAGAAAGATTTTGCTTTCATTATAACAGTTCTGTCATAGCAGTGAATAACTTAGAGATCATTTGAAAACTTGTCCCTTTAAAAATAGGTGCTACTGACTCTTTTTTCAACAACTTTGCCCATGTTTATACCTTCAATAATAGTCACTCTTCTTCAGATTCAATGATGAATCCAGCTTTATCTCCTAAAATCTACAACATTAACAAACACATCATGTACTTCTGCTAGATCAGACTGGTACCATCCAACAGACTACAGAGAGCTTATTGGGTTTTCTTGTCATGTACTGAACAGTTTGTCTTCATTAATACACAGTAGACACACTAATACCAAAACAGTGAGAGTATCTATACAAGCTAATGGAAATGCAAATGGGTGTACTAATAAACTCCTGTCACTAGGGGTGAATGGCAAGGATACCACATTTTAACTTAGACTAAACTACATAGCAATACCACATCTTTAAAATTATTACAAAGAACCAATTTACAGTTATATAAAATTAAGAAACAGTGTTTTGTTAGTGTTTTACTTGATGAGAACAAAATATTATATAAAGCAATGTTTGAAATAATTTGTAGTACTCTTTGCACAGAAAAAGCCCTAATTTTTTAAAATAAAAATTAAGCTTTGTATTCTGTCTGTATTTACACACGTATATAAATAGCATGTATACAAATTGTATATATATTCACATACACATATGCATAAAATCATGTATTTTTCTTTACCTCATATGTCCTTCTATTTCCTTTTCATTTTCAATCTTCCTCTTGCCACAGGGAGATAGTGAGGAAGTGTGCTCAGAAACAGTACAGGCTCCAAACCCTGAGCTAATTACTATCCAGATATGTGATTTCTTAACACAAAAATGTTTTGTGAATAAAACTTAGCATTATAAATTCACTGTTATATATGTGAACTCCACATTGTAGCAGTGTCGTATAGAAGGAAGTATAGTAGAAAGCAATCCCACTGGCTATGTTCATGTTAACCCTAGAAAAATGGTTTCTCCTCTTTCAGAGTCAGTGATAGATCGCCGAGATATTCCAATAATATTATGTTTCAAAAATTCAGTATGAAAAAAACCCAGATCTTCTGAACCTTATTATAAAAGGTATGAAATAGGTGATAAACTCAAAATAACAGGTTTGAAAAATAAATTAAAGATTAAATGGATAAATAAACAGTCCCTCTGATACCTCAGCAGACCTGATTGCATCTTTCAGAGATAGCTATTGCTGCTGACCTCCACAATGACCTTATGAATCTGTCCTCTCAGGACCAAGGCAACAGTGTGATGACTGATGGACACAAATATAACCAAGTTGGAGACGATAGGAGGTCCTGTGCTGTGATCTCATAAAACATCTTCCATAAATAAAGGCCTGTCAAATAAATATATGTACAGGAAATATCATAAAATAAAAACAGGAAAAAGAGTTAGACATACAGGAAACCATCTAATGTCTTATTCTCCTGTGCTCCATGTTAGTTCTTCTCAAAGGAAAATGAGTCCATTGTCTCAGATTCTTCCAAAACGCAGCTTTTTAAGAGGAAAACAGGTAAAAATTTTTATGAGAGATATGGATAGACCTTAAATTTAGATGTGCTATAAAAATGAAACAGCACTTGAATCCATGCCCTTTGACATGTCCCAAGGACAAAATCATCATGTTTGTGATGTAGCCTGTGACAAATGAAAAGATGAATCTCAGACACAATTGGATTCATATCTTGTGTAAGTGGTAACAAAGACCTGGGATTCTAAAACCCAACTTCTGTGTTTATAGACCTTTTCTTGTTGCTTTATGCTCTTTCCAATTTTAGTTTTCTAGATTGCGTTTAAATGTCTGCTTTGAAAGGCTGAATAGATGGGGTGTATACTGGGGCTTTGGGGGTAAATTTGTTATATTTAGAACCAGTCCCTGACTAGCTTTTATGGAGCAAGATGTGTTGACCAACATAATCCTATAATCTCCTAAAATATAAGGAAATGACCTTTGTCTTCCTGGTGTAGGTGCTCATGTGTGCCTATAGCAGTATGGAAGCCAGCTGTCGAATGTGGGCTCAGAAGACACCCTAATCCTACAGGTAGCTCGAAGGCACACTATTGAATTCTTAATCTGAAATTGTCAATGTGTGAACTGTATTTATGATATGCTGTGGAGCTGGCTTTACCTTGATAGCATATTTCATAGCTTTGGAGGAAGAGATAATGTGTGTGTGGAGGAACACCAAGGAATTACAAGCTGGGTCATTTCTACAATGGAAGCATTGGTTAAAACATGTTGATCAAATAATTGGCCCCTATGAGTGGAATCTGCATTGGGTTATTATTTCAGGACAAGCACTGATTAAGAAGATAGTGATCATGAAATGAAAAAGATCAGCCTCGTTAACCAAAGCACATGAAAAGTTTAGGGCAAGTTCAGATGTGCTTGGTCTCACCAGGACTCTTGTATTGTAATGGGAGATCATAGTTGTCTATTTGACACATCTGAACATAGGGAATGATTGAAGCATTTTCATCATCAGACTGGTCTAAGAGAATGCTTTCTGGGGTATTTTTAACTGGCAATTAATGCAGATGGCGAAGCCTATTATGGGCAATGCCACCTTTAGGGAGTTGGTCTTAGTTTGTATAAGAAAACAGGCTGAGAAAGCCCTGTGGAATAAGTCTATAAGCAATATTCTTTCATGGCCTCTGCATCAACTCCCAATTCCAAGTTTTTCCTTGTGTCCCTGCTCTGATAGTCTGTAAACCAAATAAATCGTTTCCTCCCCAAATTGCTTTTGGCTACAGAGAATTAAACAGAGAGTTAAACTATAGCAATATGTTTGAGCTTTCAAAAGATATAATATACAATAACAATTTATAGATGTAGAGGGATCAATGTTTATTGATTCTGTAATACACTGGGGCAGAAGCAGGGTATTTGATGTGTTTCATGTTCATCTCGTGAGAGCACAGCATTGCTTTTGCTCATGGTACTTACATTCAGTGTGCTGGAGACTCATTTTCAGAAGCGGTGTATAACATCTAGACAAACACAAACAATAGGAAGTCTGGGTCAGAGATGAATCTCAGGGTTTTTCTGTGGAGAGTGTAGAAATGGTCAGGGGACGACATGGTTAAAGCTGAGACATGGATAGTAAACCATGCCTGCAGAAGGTCGGCCGTGATAGTTCAGAGCAGGTTTTGAATTTCTGCTAAACATTGACATGTGTTTGTGTGAGTACAAGCTACAAAGTTCAGACAGGTCCCACCATAAAGTAAGAAGATGAAAAAAATAACGCAGAACAAAATCTCACATGTGCCCAAAAATACTTTGTTTTTCCCATCAGACAGAGAAAAGGGAACTTCTAATCCACGGGCGTGAGTTAGAGTCCCTGAAAGGCAGCATCACCAGAAGACTTCTCTGTAAGAGCCAGGGAGACTCAGCTCTGAAGTGAAGGCTGCTGTCTAAAGGAGAAAGGAATCAAAGCAAAATCCCAAGGAGACCATACTTGGAAGATACTTAACTACATGACAGAAAAGAAAAAGAAAATGTCCACACAAGGAAAAGGGATAGAACAAAGTTCAGCAATCAATAAAGTGCATGCTTTGTACCCAATTAAAAATGACCAAAATAGAAAAAGGGAAACTAAATAGCAAGAGAATGATCAGTGAATAAAAACTTCTACACTAGCAACAACAGAAAGTGGAAAATCAATAGACAAGACCATTAGAAATGCTATTTTAAACATTCCAATGCTAAGAGAATGAAGAAATATATAAGCGTGTGTGGAAAGGGATAATACTCTTATAAATCCACATTAAAGCAGAAAAGATAGGAAATACAATAAAGAAAACTAAAGGCAGATTAGTGAAATGCTAGAAATTTTAAAAATCAACATAGAATATGCTGTTAAAAACAATGAGAATTGAATAGAACTTCATCGACCCACAAGAAAAGCTCTTCAAAACTCTTGTGAGCATAATTAGGACATCACACACACACACACACACACACACACACACACACACACACAATAAAAATAAAAAAGAAGATAGAAAAATAACTCATAAACAATGTATATATAAAGATATGATCACTGTGATATAACAAGGTCTAAGGTTTCCAATCGTGATTTGGCACAAAAAAAAATATGAAGAATAACAGTGCCTTATATCCTCACAACAGAATCCATTTTTGAACAAACACACTATATGGTACATATTTGTTGTGATTGTTTGAGAGAGGCAGTAGGAGGCCTGTGATTGAACAGAAAAAGTGAGGTGAAGCTAAGAGTTGGGGAGACAAAGAGGTTGCAAGAGGGAAAGAGGAGGTGAGGCCTCCATGGAGGCAGACTGGACAGGAAGAAGATCCTGATCCCATGGGATTTTAAACAGCCACAAGTAGCTAAGATTTTCACAAGGCTAGAATAATTCAGGTAAAGCTTTTATCATTATTAACTGGCATAACTGATAAAGCTTTTATCCTTATCAATAATCTGAAATTATTGTATTGACATCTTGTAAATTGTGTTGTTATTGATACATAAATCTGATTGGCTAATTAAGCAGTAAGAAGAGTCTTGATTCTACCGGGTATTAGGTGTTGAGATGGCTAACCAGGGCTGTGTGGGGCACTGTTTGGAAGCAAGAGGAACTCAGGGTCCCCATCCTAGAGATGGCCTGTGGTCTCACGGGGCTGGTGAGTTGGCAGGCCAAGAAACCAAGTGAGTGTGATCACCTGGTGTGGGGCTAGCTCGAGAGTTGCTGGTGTGGTGGCAGGAGCTTGGGAGCATGGCCTGGCCCCACTGACAGCTGGTGGGTTCACATATTTAATATTTCCCGGAACGCAGGATTGCAGTGTAACCCAGACTGTTCTCAAGCTATAGCAAACCCTCTGTCTCAGATTTTCAAGGCTATAATCTCAGGTGCCTACCTGGTACCATACATTAATGCCACATTTTCTTTAGTACTTTCCCGTTAGTGAACATGTATGTTGATTATGCATGTTGTTGTGTTTGTTTATTTACATTTTTTTTGTTAGTTGCTTAATGTTGTGTTGAAGGGTTTATTACTGGTTAGGGGACAGAGTGGTAACTGAGATGGTGGTTCAGGAAGTGAATTGCTGATTCTGCAACCTGATAACATGAGGACACAGCCTCAAAACCCATGGAAGTAACCAGGCTTAAGACTCATTCAATAGCTTCACCCGGCCATTCTGAGAGGATGACACTCGGACTGAGGAACAGTATTGATCAATAATTCAGATACATAGTAGGTTCCAGGCCACTCTAGACTACAACACCTCCTTGTTTAAAAAAAATCAACAAAATAACAAAAAAGCAAAACAAAATATAACAGAGATTGCAAAATACAGTGCCTTATTCTCTGGTTTCTCATCCAGCCATACTCTAGGCAATTTAGTTCTCATCCTAATTGTTATTCTTCATAATTGCACACTAGATCTGTTCATTTACATCACCTTTCTACACACCTACATCCTTGGTGAGCTTGCACCTGCCCATTTTGTCTAAAGTGACAACACCTTACTCCTATTTCATACTCCAGCTTTTTTGCATGTTTTATTTTTGTCAGTATTTTTTGCTATCTATTTCTTTCAGGAGGATTAGCTAAGGGATTTGGGGCTGATCAAGAAAAAAAAATATAACTACCAGAGGCAATACCATAAAATTGATTTATTTGAGCTGTTTACAGATATGTTTGAATGAAAAGGAAAGTTCCCAGCAACAGGAGTCTGCCTAGAGACAAAGGCTGACAACACAACAAAGAAGCAGGGAGAGGAATCTGAGGGATAGGGACCACTCAACCCAGCTTTCACATCTGTGTGATGCTTTTTAGCATCTCTGGGTTAGAGGCCTCCTCTGTGGCTAGAGGGGTTTTAAGCAAAATGATTGCATATGGAAGATGAATATAAATTTGAGTTTTGTGCCACTAGGATCTTAAGTTAACAAGTCCAGTGTAATTAACAACAGCAGCAGCCTGGACACCTTTGTGAGATGTTATCCTGGCTACATATGCAAGTGATATTTCTGAGTACTAAGTTTTTAGCTGCTTTTCTGACAATGAGCTTAATTATGATACAAAACAAGCAGCGTTTGCTTACTTTGTGCTCTGTTGAAACTTTGTATGTTAGTATTTTACCAGGCACCCAGAAGGTATTTAATAAATAATATTTATTACTAAATAAAGAGTTTGATTGGGAAATGTAACTTAGCCTTTACATACAGCTTAATCAAATGAGTTAAATAAGGAGATGCTGATTAAAGGTTTTATTTAAAAGAGCTAAAGGGACTCTGGCCAGCTAGAGCATGGTGAACATGGTTTTGGTAGGATTTGCCCTGCTCCCCATTTCCTCTGCCTTGCTAAAAATCGTTAGATTATATACCCACAGCTAGCCACCGAGGTCTAATCCCTTATTTGGCTGCTTCCTCCTCCTGAGACTGACTACCAAGGTCCAACTATCAAAGTATTGATGTCTAGCCATCAAATGCCTTCTTTGGCTGACCTAATTAACCTAATTGAAATCATGCACTTCATCCTAATTTGGGATTTCCCCTTGTACATTTATAGACAGTCATTTTCCTGTGGGTCATGTTGTCTTCTCTGTATCCAGATTCAGTGCTTTGTTCCTTCAGGGACAAATATCCCCATCCCCTTTCTCGTAGCCATCCCCTTCTGTCCATTCCTGAATCTCATGTTTCTCTGATTCTGGCTCTCTGTCTCTCTGGGGTAAATTTCTCTCCTTTGTGTTGAGAACTTGGTCTTGGGGGTCTTGAGAAGATATTTCTTCTTTCAGTGGCATTGTAATGATTTATTCTTCACACTTTGCAATGTTAGAACAAGACTATTCTTTAGCACACAATTGTATTTTAATGGCTCTAATGTGACTCCAAGTAGGGAGTATTTTAAATTTGGTAGGAGCTTAACCTTAGCTGTGAGGAAATACTAGGAAAAAGCATGTCATTTCTATTCATTTTTCTAATCTCTGAAGACCACATTTCATTTAATAAGACAACAAGATAGTTTAGTGGAAAAAAAATTTAAAAGATAGTTTAGTAATTTGTCTGCATCCCAGATTTTAGAACATTTAGTTATGTCTGTATAACCAGAAATCTCTTTATTTAATAATTTATCATAAAATTAAATATGATCAAAATTTTTCTAAGAAATTATCACAAAATAAAAATATTTTTAAATCTAAAGCAAATATTCTTGGCATAAGATTGCTCAAAGTAATACACATAAGCTTATTGGTGGACACAGCTAGTGGAGGGGTCTTGAGTGGGCCTAAGTCTGGCCCACTGGCCTTGAGGTACTTCAGTGTCTTCTCTAGGGTAGCTGTCACAGGTATTTCTCTCTTGTTATGAACAACTGGAAAAGTAGGGAGATTTTATAAAGAAATAATTTCAGAATGAGGAGGGCATGCAGTACAGGCAGGTGGTCTGAGAAAGGATGCCAAGCGGTTGAATTTCTGATCAGCTGGCATTTATCTTAAATTAGATGGATTCAGATGGACCATACACTTGCCTATGGCCGCATAGCACTGAAGCGATACAGTTCAGAATTTAAAGAAATTGATGACTGGAGTCTAGAGAGATGTAAGAACATGTACAAATGTGTCCAGGGAGGACTGTGTAATCAGTCTGCATATTTGGTCAAAAGCATGCATGCAAGCTCTCAGGTATGATTCAATACCCACTTAACAGGGGTTAAAGAACCACTGTGATCCAGCTGAGTAGGACTGCATTGGGGTTACTCTTTGAAAGTGTGACTACTCAGAGTCGGATTGAGAATGACATCATGACTCATTTGATCCAGATCTGAGTGGTGTTTTGGTTCTCACAGTGAGGGATATCAGTGGTAATGATGAGTAGCTCTCAAATATGCAACTGAATCTCCTATTGCACAGAGTACTGTCTTCAGTATCAAACAATCATTCAGGTCCGAATGTGAAAATTACAAAAATGGGGTGGGACATATTTGTTGGATATCAATCTGGCTATCTGGGCTGGCTCTAGTTCAGAAGTGCTTGGACAAAGATTAAAACGAGTCTCCGTTCAATGTGTTTACTTAATAATGGATCTACTACAAGTCAAACAAAACTCTACATTACTAAGAGAAGAAAATAAAATCTGAGTGCCACAAAATATAGTAAAGACAGTGTTGATAACCCAGTAAGGCAGAGATCTGTGATCGAAGAAGACCCACCAAGAATGAAGATGATGCCTAAGCTAGTAAGAACTTTGAAAGTACAGCTACATATTTATTCCAGAACTGAATGGAAATGTAAGCATAAGAAAATGAGGGGCATAAAATTAGAATTTCTAAAATTGAACTATAATGTCTGAAATAAAAATATTTAATTTAAAAAGATATTTATGAATAATACTTTTGAGTTTCATACATAATTTTTGGAGAAAAAAGCAAACAAGCAAAGATTATATTAACTAGACATTTATTACTATATGAAATCCTAGATGAGGGACACAGCACCCACTAAGATATGCTGTTGGGGGACTGACTGTAAGTGTGTGAGGGAGATCCTGGGTGATGGTATAGCCCTCATCATGATGATCCCTGTAATCCTTACTCAGCCGTATATATTTCTCAAAATTCAATGAACTCCACATGGAAATTTGATTTTAGGATGTATAAATTGTTTTTCAAAAAACGGAAAAGAGATGAAAATAAATATGAAGAAACAGAAAGAACAGAGAAGAAAAGAAAAGAGAGATAGTGAAAGACAGACACACACAGAGGGAAGAGAGAGAACCAGAGAGAGAGAGAGAGAGAGAGAGAGAGAGAGAGAGAGAGAGAGAGAGAGAGAGGCAGAGACAGAGACAGAGACAGAGTCAGACAGACAGACAAAGAGACAGAGAGGAGAGAAACTTAATATTTGTCATAGACTACTATCCCTGTTGTGTCCCAGATATAAACTACATCAAATAAACTAGTGAATTTATCAGGGCCACTTACGTGAATAAGAGTGACTCAAAATCAGCTGCACAACCAATAACTCCATCAATACATCAGTAGAGGCTCACAAATGTGGTGTCCCTGAATCTTTCTGCATCACTTGGGTGATCACAGTCACTTCTCCCCAGCAACTGTTACTATGGATTTAACCATAGGGCAGGACCTTGTGAATCTTAGCCTCTGGTGCTTGTAAAGTCTATTTGCTTCCTAACTTATGAATTTCACTCCTCTCTCTAGTAGGAAACCTTTCAGGTCAGGTAGAATAGCTACACAATACATACAAACTTCCAGTACAGCAGAATGTGTTCCTATCAGTTCAAATAAGAACCTGGGAAGTAACTCAAGTGATTACTAGGCTCAGAAGGTAGACTTCCAAAATGGGGTCCTCTTGTATGATATGCAGATAAATGGACCTAGAGATACAGCCCATGTCCTCTTCCTTTGTCCTCTCTGCCAAGCACAAGTAGCGGCTGAGACTTTGATATCTGAAGTTCCGGTGTCAGAAGGAAATATGTGCCTGACAAAATTCTGCACCCAACATGGAGTTCAGCCCTAAAGTCACATTAATGAGGGCAATTTAACCTCATGGGGCATAAGCAGGGAAGAAGGCAAGTCAGCCATCATACTTATCCTTTGTCACAGCATTGGCCCTTTTGTCCATATGTATTTGAGAACCAGACTTCGAGCATGATTGTTCTTCTGATCCACTCAACCTCTGCATCTCCTGCTGCCTTTCTGAACTACGTAATCTTTCCATAGCTGTCTAATTTAGAATACTGCAGCACATCCTTAGTTGATTTCACATATGCCTATCTATGCTACATGTTTAATAGATTTATGTGACTTTTCTTCTTGCTTTCATTTGTTGCTAAATTTGTGGAGACCAATTAGAAAATATTTTGCTCACCCTTGATTAGACATATCTTTTTACATTCCCTAAGAATACAGAGATGAAACCCGAGTTTCCACTAAAATCATGTCAAAGGTTAAATCCCAGAAAGGTAAAATGTGTACAGAGTAAATAAACTATCTGGAATATATTTCCTGTAGTTAAAGAAAATTTGCACATAAGCGGCCATACATATTCCTGTTGCTATCAGTAACATCAACACTGTCAAAAAAAAAATTGGGAGATTTGAGGTGTGTGTGTATGCATGTGCACATGTGTATGTGTATTTGTGCATGTGTGTGTGTGTATACATGTGCTTGTATCCATTCATGTGTGTTTATATGTGTTTACATGCATGTTTGAGGGAGTGTGTTTGGCCCCAGCCTGTTAGTATAGTTGTAAATTTTCCTTGGCTCAATTTTATCATAACAACATTATCAGCTTTCATTTCATGTTCTTCAAATTTATCAGCCTTAATGATGTGTTTAAAGTAAAAACGTTTATCAGGGACAGACACCATAGCAGGCCAATGTATCATTGTCAATAATACTAAATGTCTACACAAACCACTAAATTAAATGTCTGGAATGTTACAAAGTGCCGCGTTTGCATAGGCATAAATAGAACTTAGAAAGGAGACCCAGAGGGGTTCATTTGCATATCATTTGCATTGTCACTACTGTCAATTAGCCCAGACACAAGCCAATTCAGCAGAAACATATGAGGCCAAACTGAAGAACATATGCCAACTTGGTCTACAGTCCATAGCTAGAGGTATGCACAGAATACTGGAAGGAAAATGTAGAAAAATCAACCCTGTGTTTCCAGTATATGTAGTATGTGGGAGGGTCAATCATGTGTGTGTGTGTGTGTGTGTGTGTGTGTGTATACATGCACATATGCGTGCATGCATGCACGTGCATGCATACATGTTCCTTTTCAACCTATAGCAATGATTTGGGAAGAGTTAGATGTTTTGATTGTTACTACTCATTTGCATTTTGAGGAGGAACACTTCCCTTCGAATGTTTAAAACAGAGCATTTAAGAATGGTTAAAGAGTGTAAGAGCCAGGGGAAATTTAGATACTAAGGAAACAAAGCCTTCTAAACATTACAGATAAGTCACAGAGACTGACCACGTACACAGAGCCTGAATAAGTCTAAGCCAGATGAACTTCAGCGCTGGGGTGGGGGTGGGGTGGGGTAGAGACAAGGCCCTTCCCTAACCCAAAAGCTATCTTGATAACAAAGGAAGAATTAGTGTTCTTCAGTGAAGTCTCACTGGGAATACTAACCACATTTAATGTCAGATCTATACCAAGTAGTAATGTAATGGACAAAACAAAATCAACTCGAGGTTTTTGAATTTTGTTTCCTATTGCTTTAGTTGTATATTTTTTACTTATTGATCTTTTGCTTGTATATTATGGATTCCAGATTTTTTTTTATTTTTATATGTTTTATGTGTATGTTTCTTGTGTTTTCTCTTTACTTCCCTTTATTTTGAATTCTGTTCTTTTGTTTGTTTGCCTGTTTATTCTTAAAGAGAGAAAAAAAGTGGAGTTGGGTGGGTAGAGAGGTGAGGATGATGTGGGGGAAGATGAGGGAGAATATCTTGTACGTAAAAATATTTTCATTTTAAAAAAGGTGGGCACAAAAGTTTTCAAACAAATAATTCATCATACCTATATATGTTTATTTTTTCAATCAGGCAAATTTCATATTAAATAAGTCTTGTTCCACTTATATCATGAATCTGTGATAAATTTAGGTACTGAATTGGAGAAAACTGGCAAAACACTTTCTTTTGTTATTGCCTGTGGAATTATTTGTATATGTGTGTATGTGTATATGTTTCTGTGTGCACGTGTGTTGAATGTGTGTATATGTGTGTGTGTGTGTGTACTACATGTGCACTAAATCCAGTGAAGTTAAATGAATACATAAGATCCTTTGCATGCAGTCTTGGGATGCCTGATACAGTTGCTAGGAACCCAGGTCTTCTGCAAGAGCAAGAAGCAATTTTAGCCATAGAGACATCTCTCCCATCCCATCTTTTTTTTTTTTTTTTTTTTTTTTTTGATATATGGGTTTTTTTTTTTTTTTTTTTTTTTTAATATATAGAAGAGAAAAGCAAAGTTTATCACTTGAGAAAAAAATCTAAGATTCTAAAATTTCTTAAGCCA
>NC_034593.1:143015252-143019733 GCF_900095145.1 Mus pahari | reverse complement strand
TCAAGAAGAAGGAAGACCAAAATGTGAATACTTCGTTCCTTCTTAGAATGGGGAACAAGATACCCATGGAAGGAGTTACAGAGACAAAGTTAGGAGCTGAGACGGAACAAAGGACCATCCAGACACTTAAGGTTTTTTTTTTTTGTTTGTTTGTTTTTATAGTGCACAGGCACCTTACAAATAGCAGTACACTGAAGACTATGTCTCTATGCCAGCCCCAGGTCCACTTCTTTCTTAGGGTAGCCAGGCCAATTGCCCATGGAGACTGGAGGGAGAGACGGTTAGCCAGAGAAGGTGAATGCAGTGCAAGATCTTTGCCAGTGATGAGAACTCAGCAGAGAAGTTAGTGAGAGCAAGAGATTTATTGAGAATGCAAATGTTCCCACATTACAAAGAGTCAGATCTGTGGAGTTGAGCAAGCTGGCTTAAAGACAAATAGCTCACAGGGAAGCTTCCAAAAAGCCCTAGAAAGTCTTATTTCCTTCAATAGGTAATCAATTAGAAAAACTATGTCAATAATAATTTAAAAATATACCTGGTGTGTAGGAAATTTCTGAAAGTGATAGCTGATAGCACATTGTGTTTAAAGAAGGAACAAGGATGCTTTGGCTGTTGGAGAGCCGAAACATAATATCTTCGTTTCAGGGAAGAATAGTCTGAGAGGAGATATTTCTGGTGTTCAATTTCCTTTCTATATGTCCAATTAACCTTTATTAACTTAGAAAATATCACATTCTAATTTGATTGGCAGCATCAGAGCTGGCGCCAGGCAGAGGAGTGGAGAAGCCCTGCTGTAAAATCATGGTTTATTAATACATCATTAAGCACTTTAAATGGATTCCAATGGTGCATTTCTAAGGGAGAAATAATTCAGTATTTGTTAGTTATGACAGAATAGAATTGAAATTTACATTATAAACCTTACACTAAAATTCCTAATGTGCCAGCAATTGGATTATGTTTCATGAAATGATAGTGTAAGCCACCAGCCTCGTTACCAAATAGAGCCATAAATGTTAATGATTATATACTTTTATCCAGACAAAAACATATTATCATCTAGTAATATGATCTAAAATGTTTGAGCACAAATAAAATAAGAATTGGATTTATTTTCACTGAGAATGTAATGGGACTTAATCCGATGTGATCTGACTTCAGAGAATACTAAGTAGAGTTGAAGATACAATTAAAGTTGTATGTGGTTCCTGTGAGCAGCCAATCAGGAAGATTGCCATTTCAGACCATCATTACATTTTCCTCTGCATGGGAACAAAATAAAAAATGCCCCAAGCCCCATAGATTTTAATTTAGCCAACATTTATATCTTTATTCTCAAATATCAAATGAAACAGTAGATATATTCACAAATGTCTTTAATTTTCTATTTGGAATTTCAATTTTTATATAAATTCTAAAGAGTAAGGTGAATGTATGTGAACTGTCTATGAGACGGTTCATAGGTGAGCGAGTCCAGCCTCTCAGAAGAAGGGTCACGTGTCTTATTCACTTATTCCCTTGAGATAGAGTCTCTCACAGAAACTGGAGGATACCAGCTGCCCAGCAGATGCTGGGATCTTCTCTGTCTGCCTTCCTTCCAATAGTGTTGGGGTTCAGGCTTGGATGGTTGGTTCATGTGGGTTTCTACCATTTGCCTTCTCACAGTACAAGTGGGTAAGCATGAATGGTTTCATGTGGTTGCTTTGGATTTGAACGCTGTTCCTCATGCTTCTGTAACAAGAACTCTTCTCTACTGTGTCATCTCTCCAGATCACATGGTCTGTCATCATATGTGATTTATGTAAGAAACAGTATAGGTGCATGATTCTCATTTATTTATCATGGTACATAAGGCACAAAATTATTTCCTTGGAAATATTTGACATTCCCAAATCTTAGAAAATATTAATTAGATAAAAACTAACAAATACAGTTTAGTGCATCTGCACAGTACTAATGATACATATGTGATTTATTTTGCAGAACCGTGCTCTGAGCCTCCCATAATCTTAACCTCTCATTGACAATGTTTATCTTTATATGTAAGTATTTTAGATGATGTGCCAAGAAGACTGACTATATGATCACATTATAACATTATACATTACATGACTACGTGTAAACCCGGTCAAATAAACCATTTTATAGACATAATTTTTTCTCAACACACATAAATACAAACATAGAGACACATGCATACACATGAATAAACACACTAAACCAATAAATAAATGTAAGTTTAAAAACTGTATAGCAGTGAACACCCAACCTTTTCTTACCCTCCCTTGCTGAAGCAGGTTATTAGGCAGAGATTGTGAATTCATTCTTGTGAAAACTTCAACACACACAAGTAGGAATAACTAACTTGGAGGAAATCACAATATCAGGTTGCTTCTCTATATGTGTAGAATTGCCCTGCCTTTGTATTAAATTGCATGAATGTCTTTTCACATGACCTCTACACAAGTAACTGCAGTAAGTGGCTGTTTCTAGTGGGCTCTGGGGACATTTAAGGAAAAGTGATATAGAGGATGTTTCTAAAACAGAGAACTGCACATCCACTTAAACTCTTGCTACAACTCCAGTTTGTGTAAATCCAGTTGTACTTCCCTAGGTAAGGATGTATAGATGTCATGTACACAGCTCATATCTAAGAACAAGACAATAGCATCAGGATGAAGTCTCAGGACAACAGTGTGGACTGCTTTAAATTAGAAACAAGAAAAGAGAGGCAGGAAGCGTGTAAGCAGTCAGGTCAACAGGCTTCTTCTGTTAGACCTTAGGGTTGGTGTTGTGAGATTAAGTATGGCCTGCTGTATAACAGTAAAACAGGTATTCGAATTGTGTGTTTGTGTGTGTGTGTATTTGTGTTTACTTAATTTGTACTATTATTAACTCTTTGAGAATTCCATACATTATCTTTCGATCATATTCATCCTCCACCAACTCTTCTCAGATATGTCCCCCCCTTCCCTACCTACACACCATTGTGTCTTTTTTTTTAACCCCACCAAGTACATTTTGTATGCCCCAACTGTTCTCTGGCTCTCTACACTGGAGCATTCCTGACTTAGTAGAGCCCACACTTTCAGGTAAATCAACCATTCTCCCAGCATCTATTAGTTGCTGGTAGTGCTTCAGCTTAAAGCCTATTGCCCATCACCACGATGGAATCTGGTCTGGCTTAGACCAAACATTTCTAAACAACATTAACAAAAATAGCAGCATCAATATTATGAAAATATGGTCATGAAATGAAAGTATATCTTATTTATTCATGTATTTGCTTCAAAAACATAAAAGGAAAGGGAAACCTAAAGTGTTCTCAATGTCAAGATACATACAACATGTAATGTTGGTTACCAGCACTACTGAAAATCAGGGGATTATTTATGTGAGGTAGTTAGATTTGCCAAAGAGGATGAAAGGTTATACAGTATCCTCTAAAGCAGTGGTTTTCAACCTTCATAATGGTATAGCAGCTTCTTAGCATTTGTTTTGTTTTGTTTTGTTTTTCAAATCCTGTTTGTTGCTGTAATGCAAATATCTCCTTAGGTTTAGCACCATTATAGCAATGCTCTCTTTAGATCAATAGTTCATGACTCCTTAGGCAAACTTCTATCTCCAAAGATATTTACACCATGACTCATAACAGTAGAAAAATTATAGTTATGAAGTAAAAACAAAAATAATTTTATACTTGGGGGTCACCACAACATGATGAAATAAAACTCTGTAATTTATAGATATTAATTGTATAAGTTTGAAATTATACCTGAGGCAACTGGAAGCAGTGCATATTTATATTTCTAAAGAATGTATCTATTGTAAATGGAGTTACATTTGGAGACAGCATGGTAGTAATGATAAGTGTGTTTGATATAACAAGAATCAATAGGGTAATTTTGTGCAGTGCTATGAATAATGAACACAAAAACTTCAGATTGTCCAAGACAGAAGAAAGCACCAGAGCTATGTTACTGGAAAAATCTTGAGGTGAAAACGAGGTCCCATCTTCAGAACTCAGTTGAGTTCAAGGAATATTTTACTGAGTGGTTTGTTAATATACCCAGTGTTTAGCTTACACCAGCCTGTAACTGGCTGAAGAACTGTATGCTCTTTTATATATGACTTTGTTCCAAGTAATAAAGCATGTATATTTATTGTGCTAACAAGAAAGTGTCAGGGTGTATAGGAACATGGCAATCCAAGAGGAAATCACAAAGCAGCATGAAGGAGCTCATTTCAGTGTTGAGGAAGTGTCCAGGTGGGAAGAGCCCTTGCCTTGATTGAAAACAAGAAGACTTATCCTTAGAATTGGTATGAAGTTGAGAGAACCAACCACACCAACTTATCTTCTTACCAACAGCCAAAAGTTTTCCTTAACACATGTGCCTACTCACACACACACACACACACACACACACACACACACACACACACACACACCACATGCATACACACACACACCACATGCATAC
>NC_034593.1:142980203-143015206 GCF_900095145.1 Mus pahari | reverse complement strand
TCACACACACATACACATACACACAAAACTAAAGCTATAAAAACTGAATCTTAACCTGAAAATCCAAAACAAAATCATACAGTCAGGCCCCTCTGTGGGGCTGTATTCAAGTCATGGAGATTTTGTTGTTGTTTATTGTTCGTTTGCTTTTATTTTGATTTTCACATAGTTGGGAAAAAAAAGCCTTTATTCTTATTTTGCTGGTGGCTACTCATATCTGGATCTAAATTCTTACTGTATACATGTACTTCAACTTTACAACTGGATCGGTAGTATCTGTCACACAGAACACTGTCATCATTACCACAAAAGGAGAAAAAAATTAAAATAATTGAAAACCCACCTTTGCACTCTGTAAAGGTGAAATAAGTATTCACTCCCTTCTGTATTTCAAGTAGCTCTAGACTTTTAATTTAATGTAATATTTTTGCCATTTAAAATAACAACTAGTTTTACCCAAAACTAACTTGTGATATTTAAAAAAATATTGAATATAAAAACAAACAAATAATCATAAAACAAATAAGAAGTTACTTAGAACCTACTGTTTAATTAGATATTTACAGATGATTTTATAGTAGGATTTAACCTACATGCAATGTGTAATATTTTACCTCCATTACTCTTATTTTAGATATTTAAGATCTTTCTAACTATCACTAATCACTAAAGTTAGAATTCTTTAAACAGAAAGTTTGATGAGAATCCTATGTGTGCACAGGTCCATAAAGAGACAGAAGTATTTTCATGTAAAATGCTATAAGGATTTGAACAGACATTTTCACAAATGCCCAACAGTTTTAGGGTCTAAGTCAGAGTGTTAGAGGCTGTGTGAATTTCTGCCCTCCAGTTATTCTATAGAAATTCCAAGAGCCAGAATCTAGCGAGAAGAAATAGGTCATCTAGGATGAATCTCTGTGCTGAGTTCTCCTACCATTTCCTATTTTACTTTTTCCCTCCTGGTCTGACATAATGGAAAGACACCCCACTGCACAATCCTGCTGGCAACAAACCACTGCTCAACACCTGCTCCTGAATGATGAACTTCAGTTCCCAAAAGTGTTCTTAGCTAAAATAAATATGTCTTTCTTCTCTTAAGTTTGTTTTTATGCAATTATGGTTATTATATGATAAAAGGAACACGTAATTGGCACAGGAAAATGAAAGCCGTTTCCAAGACTAACCCTAACCATATGCTTCTTCACATATTTAACATCCTTAATAAAAGGAATGGGAAGATTTTAGAGATGCAAGCTGAAGAAAATTTAGAATGTTTCATTCAGATTTTTAAGGGGTGATTTTGTGGGACCTCAGAAGACCAGAGTCACAAGGTCTCACATGAGAAAAATATTATATTGAGATATGGAATGAGGCCATCCATGTCAAATGTTGGCAAAAAAAAAATTCTATGTATTTTCCTGGCAGGCCTGAAATTTGAGTGAAACTTACTTTATAGTATTAGACTTGTTAATTTAATGAAGACAAATTCAGGCTAACCTCATATTCATCATGTTGCCCGGTTACTGCTGTTTGCTTTTGGTGACAGTCACAATGGAAAATTGTAACAAAAAGATATGGAAACTATGTGGACTGTCCAGAAAATTAGTGTGCTTCACAGGGCAGAGAAAGAGGCCTTTGTGACTAAAGAGATCTTTCTTTAGCAATAGGAACCAATGACTTTTCATGCTTCCAATAGAAGAAGACTTTGAGGGAATATCAGAAATGGATGAGAGTACAGGGAAAGCTTCACAGTAACAAACTGCAGAGTCATTTGAATGACTTCATTCCTAGATAACAGCCCAAAGTCCTCCAACAGACATGTCTTCCTAGGGTCCACAAGCCCAGGAACTTGAAATCTGCTACAGTGTGCTACCACGAGAGCCTTGCATATTCTGTCTGCATCGGCCAAGTAGTTCTGGTTTTGCAGCTATTCAGAATAGAAGAGTTAAGAGGTCACGGGGCTTCTTAAAAATCCAGGCAAAATAATTTTGTCTTAGGAATTTGTAGCCAGGTCCTATTCCCCGCTTGGAAGTCTTCAGATGAAGGAAGATCCATGAAGCTGTGAGTATGAAGCCAAAGCCTAAGATGAATGTAGAGCCCAAGATGCTGGGGATGCCAGGAGCAGAGCAGAAAGCTGAAAGAGCCAGGTGGGGCCAGCTAAGTCAGACACATGCTGGATCTGAGGTTGGGGGAGCTGTAGTCTTGATAGGTTTTGCTTTGGTCCCCTCCCTTTTGTCTGTACTTCCAATCTTCCTTAAGATAGGATGTTTATACTGTCCCTCTGTATATTGGAAGTATGTAACATCCTCTTCTGTTTTATAGGGATATATAGCAAAGATATTGCATTTATTCTTTGTGAATACATTTTAGACTTCAGACCAGTTTGTGGACTCTTGTAAGACTTTCCCAGATGGATAAAATACATTCTGTACCATGAGATGGCCATGGTCTTCTGAGGCCAGAGGAAATTGTTATAGCTTGACTCTGAAGTGTCCCTATCGATTCGCTTTTTAAGTGGTTGGTCCCCAGCTGGTGCTCTTACTTTGGTAGGTTCCAGAAACTGGAAATTGAGGTATAGCTAGTGAAATAGGTCAATGTGAGTACTACATTCATGGGAGAATGTCATCCTCACCCAATCACTGTCTGGATTTCTGACTCCTGGTCTGCTGTGACATGAAAAACTTCAGCAACAGTCCGATATTGCCCTGAGATGAGCTATTCCCCTGGGCATTCCTTGACAAGATGGGCTCAAAGTTTGAAAAAACAAAAGCTCCATAAGCATTTCTTTTCTTAATCTGTTTCTGTCAGACATGAAAGTAACTCATGCACAATCTCTTAAACTTTTAACATTGTATCAACATCATACTATAATACAAAAGGGATGAAAGTTGATGATGTATATAAGCAGCTAGAATAAATAATTACCAGTTTCCTTTTCTCATACATATTATATTACTATCTTCTTTTTAACACACACAAATTATCAGTATTAGACAGACCTTTCTTCTTTAGAGAAGACAGACCCATTTTTCCCTTCCCTTCCCTTCATTCTCTTTTGGTATCCTTGACTCCTGATCAAGTGTGTATAACTTATCTTTGTAATAAAAGCCAATTTTAGTTAGGATAAGCTAATCAAAAATATTGAGACAAGAATTTCAACTAATTTTTGTAGGTTTCCATCTTATGGTTGTGGGTTTTAACCTGCTTGGAATCCTTCCATTTTGGGTGCTTTCCCCATGAACTTTAAGCTCCAGAGTTAGAAATAGAAGTAACAGTTTTACATGCTTTTAAGACCATTAAAATAGCTTCCTGTAATCCAACTGCGTATAGCAAATCCCTAAATGTTTTTGATTGTGTAATGAACATTGTAGATTACATATCTATGCAAATGTGTGTGTTTCTATGCTGTTTCTGGGAATTCTGTAGCTGATTCCTTAACAAAAGCTGCTTTAAATACAACACAGACACTACTTCTATTAACATGGAAGACAAATGCAAGTGACAGCACAATATATGGAAAGTTAGTCATATTATCATTGATAGACATTTGCTTTTTATTTATTCTTAAATCTCTCTTTACAATCCAGACTTTATCCCCTTCCTGGTCCATCCCCTGACTGTTCCAAATCCTATACCTCCTCTCCCCTACCCCCATCCTACCCCACCCCACCCCAGTCTCCAAGAGGATGTCCCCACCTCCCGACTCCCATGTGTAATCAGGCACCTAAGATGACAGGGGTGATTTTGGCTAAAGAGCTATTACTTTTCAAGATTTTAATGTAAATGAGCACATGATAGAATTTTGTTTTGGAAACTCCCAACTATGTTCTAAGTATTGCAATCTTAAATTCTCAGCCCAAGATCTTCAATGAAGGGTTTCAAGTTTTCTAATTACCCAAAAATCACAATCACTGTATTCTATAGCTTTAAGGTCAAGTATTCTTTTTTTTTTTTTTTTTTTTTTTTTAGAGCTCTGTGATAACATCATTGCAGTATGAATGGCATTTCCATTCTCCAGGGTCACCTCTTCATAGTTAGACCCTAGACATGAGGCTCTGGGTTTTCTCAATGAGCCTGGAGAATTGTCCTGGAGAAAGAGTAAGGCTGGGCCCTGCCAACATTGGTGAAGGCAGAACATATTGGAGTCACAGATGCTGCTACCTCTTGACCAGTAGAGGAATGTTCTATCCATTGCTGAAATGGTGAGAACCCTGGGCCGAGAGAAGAATCTAGAACAGAGACTCTGTCCTCTAACCCACAGCACAATTCCCTGGGACCATCTGCTTTTCCAGACCTGTAATGGATTTTAGTATTCACTGGTGTTCCAAAATATGGGTGAAATGAGGTGAAAAATACTATAGTCCTTGGAAAATAATTCACAAATTGAAATGAAGATATAGTTTTCCTTAGTAAATTTGATCGTGGTAACAAATTGCCATGATGTGAATTTATATTACTAGATACAGAAACAAATTCTTCACTCCTCTGGAAGTTAGGAAGGTTAAAAACAGGACACTGGTGGACTTCATGTCTAGTTGGTCACCTGCTTCCTGACTCAGAGATTATACTGTCTTAGATAGATTTCTGTTACTATAACAAAATACTAGAGGACATCCATTTTTAAGAAAAAAATAAAAGGTTTATTTTACTTACATTTTGGAGTTTTTCATTTGTTGTTGGTTTCTGTGTTGATTTTCTCCTTGTAACAATGCAATATATCACAGCTAGAGTGTAGAGACATAATCCTCACCTCATGTCTATAAGCAAAGTGAGAAAATGTGAGCCCAATGGGTTACACACTTTCCTTCCTTTGCAACTATGCCTGCAATGACCTATGACAGTCCAGTAGAACATTTCCTATCAATAGTTTCATGCCTAGGAATTAAGCCTTCTGCACACCCTAAGGAAAATACAAGAGTTAAATAGTAGAAGGTACTTTTAGGCATCTTTGTGTGCTAGAATGCAGACTCTTCATGAAGCTAAGGAAAGATCTCTTTCTGAAAGGAGACTCCACATTCCCAACAATCTCCATGCCAGTGTTTCTGCTTAGCCTTAGGACTTTCAGAAGTAACTAATATTACTGAAATGCAAGCCCTGTGCGGTAGAATGCAGACTCCTAATATGGCAAGGGCCTCATGGCAGCCAGTACTCTTCTCAAAGCAGTGATCATGTTACTCATCCACTTGCTGTGTGTTTCACATTGGCTAATTAACTGTGTAGTCTTCAGAATTACATGGATGTAAAGCCAATTATATTTTACATGTGTTTTGTACTTATCATATAATATCTGATATTCCAAAGTCTTCAGAGTGACTTCTGAAACACTTGCCACAGAATATACTCAGCCTATAGTCAGGATCTACTCCTAGGTGGATGTTTATATATGGGGAAATCAGTCATTTTTGAGATTATGTCTATCATAGTATTCTTGTTGCTGTAACAATACACATCACCTATGTATGAAAAATGCATTCATTATTTCCTTCAGAGAGCGCACTTGCTTGCAGTGAGCATCTTACATCAGGTATGCAAGTTGCTTCAGAGACATTCCTTGTGAAGTTTCTCATTTTTAAGACAAGTTACCACCTGCCCACACCTTTCCCATATGTGGTGACACAAGGAAAGCATGATTACAAGTGTTTCTCTTGGATTATAAGAGTGGAAGCACAGGTGAAGGCAGACAGCAGTGCACTGAACACATGAGCCCACCAGGGTGCATTCTCCAAGTTTTCTACATCCAGAGGTAAAGTTAAGCAGTATTCTGTATGGGAGCCCTCTCAGGGGCTCAGAGCAGTTACAAGGCTCAGTACTCTTCCCTCAGCTGTTTCACTCTGCTTTCTGGTCCATTCTTTAATTTTTTAACAGAAAACATCCCTGTTGGTGGATGAGTATTTTTTTCTGTGTGTATGTAACTGTGTTCTGAACCAATTTCCTCTGACTTGAAATATTCCCTTGGGAAGGAAGCTAGCAAGAAACAGGCAGCTCATGAAAGTTACAAAAGTCAGGAAGCTCACAAAACTTACAAGGTTCAGGAAACCTCTTGGGTGCAAATAAGTAATAAACAATTGATGGGCTGGAAGGGGTTTTATGGTGCAGTGGCTGCTTTCAAGTCATCCCAGGGAATTCAGTGATGTACCATTCCTGGGTTGTCATTTATCCTGATGGATAGTAAAGCAAATGCATTGGCCTCACTATATTCCCGTAAGGAATCCTGGAGCCACGCTCCTGTAACTCCTCAGGAGTAAATAGTTATTACCATCCTTGTGTGAATAACTTCTCGCTCCTCATTCTGTTAATAATCATAATAACCATTAATGTCTAATCTTTTACACATGATCCTATAAAGATCCCTGTGCTCACCATTGCTCATGTCATTATCTCCTCATTCAGGTTCTCATAATCAATGCCCTGCCCACATTCCTATGAGCAACCCTCTCCCCTAATCTGGGACCAAATTTTCACACAAGCACCAGTTAATATCCCCACAGACATGTTCCCTTGAACAACCCTTTACATACGCTCTGGAATTTACAACAAACCCTTTGGCTCACTGAGCTAGATTCAGAAGGACTGGATTCTCTTTTTGTTGTTTCCAGTTGCTCGAGGGTAAATAGATATTTATTTTCATCTCCCTAGGAAAGCTTACAGAACAGCAAGCAGAAATTAAAGAGCCCAGTGTGCTCCGAGCACATCTGTGCTCTCTATCTTTCTTTAACCCAAAGGTAAACCCAATCCTTAAAATCCTTGAGGACAAGACTGGAGAGATGGCTCAATGCTTTAGAGTATTGGCTACTTGTCCAGAGGCCCTTGATTCAATTCCCAGTACCCACATTGTAGTTCACAACTGTCTATAACTCCAGTTACTGGAGATCAAATGCTCTCTCCTGGCCTCTGCAGGAATATCAAATTATAAACAATATTTTCTTTTGTTGAAAGTCTAAACAGAAATGTTTTGAGAAAGTCAACTGTCTTAGAAGGATTTAATAGCCTACAATTAAGATATTAAGATTTGGGGTTTATTCTATGGTATCAGTATTTGTCTACAGAATATCAAAGGATTGAGAAAGTAGCATAGGGTGCATTTTGTTTCCCAACACAATATATTTTGAATTTGAAGTATTTCCTTATATTCAGTATGAAGACACTTCTCTATGTTTAATTTAATATGGATTGCTGGATTCAAAAATTTAGAGTATTCAGTGTAAAGGCCCGCTAACAGCCATTTTTTAAAACATTAAATATATTATTTTGTATTCTCTGATAGATAATTTTAGATACTTTTGTTAGGGTCATATGATCAATTATTGGATCAAAATTGATCTGTTTCCCCAGGTGATACATTTAGGTCTAAATCACATACACACATGCATAAAAAAAATATATATATACACACACACACTCACACACACACACACACACACACACACACACACACACACACCTATAATAGAGCAATAACCTTGGTTATAACTGGCCAGTGACTTCTGTAACTGCCTTCAGTGTTTTTGTTTATTTTGTTTTTTGTTTTTTCCTCTTTGAGATACTTCCTGATGATCGCTTTGATTGAATATTCTTGCCACTTTGAAATTTCAAACCCCCAAATTTAAAGTCCCCAATATTAGTCCATAATGACATTATCATTCATGAATGAGAGCATTCTCATTTATTTTCACTGACATTTTTTCCTTACATGCCCAAAAGAAAGCAAATCTTCTCAGTTTTAACCCATTGGGTTAGAATCTAAATCATGGACATCTTCTATAAAGTTGATTATAGCTTTACCTCTGACATTTTTTATTTTTAATGCCAATAAACATCTTTTTAAATTCTTTTCTGTTTGGAGAACTCATACTTTCTGTGCTTTCAGTCTCCTTTCATTGAGCAAAGATATCTAGTTTTCTAAAAAATGTTCAACCTCTTAAACCTGGACACCGCCTTCTCTTTCAGGATCACACACATACTCATTTGCAGCATTCTCTTTCAGGATCACACACATACTCATTTGCAGCATTCCAGGGAAACGTTGCCAGGTCCTACCAGACTGTTGCTAGCCCACCACCATTAAATTATCTATACTCTTTGTAAGAACCTTATATACTGTTGGAAACTGTTAGGCTCCCTTTGAGTCCCCTAGCTTTTGAGATGCCTCAGTGGGTGTTGCATGATTAAGAAACTTGAGAAACTTGAATGAATTAATGAGCAAAAGAGCTTTCTTCAAGAGCACTAGAGATTGCTACTACCAAATTTTATTCTAAATAAGATATAAAAATCAAATACTTTAAAAGCATATTAATACTAGAATGTAACCTCTTATTTTGTTTTAGTAGTACACTGTAGCTTTATCATATTATCCTATAAAATATGAAGTGAAATAATAGACTTATGTAGAAACCCTAAATAACTCTGACTCCTAGAAAATTAATTGAAATTATGAATGGTTGCACTTTTCTCTTACATTGAATCTTAAGGGCAATATTTATTCTCATAAAAGTCAATTTTTATTTTCTTTAAATTTTTTTTAAAGCATCTATGTTTGTTTTTAAGATTTATTTATTTATTTTATGTATGTGAGCACACTGATGCTCTCTTCAGACATACCAGAAGAGGACATCGGATCCTGTTGCAGATGGTTTGTGAGCCACCATGTGGTTGCTGGGGATTGAACTCAGAATCTCTGGAAGAGCAGCTTTTAACTGCTGAGCCATCTCTCCAGCCCACATTCTTTTCTTTGAATTGTATTATCTTCTTTCTCTGGGAATCACTCAGCTGTTCTTGCCAGATGACCCAGCTTGAGGTGATATTCTGCTTCTGAAGAGTATATGGAAGTTATGAAAACAGATGAAAATGTTTGGGTGCATTAGAACATGTTTGCTGTTATTTTCCATTTATTTCACATTTAAACATTTTGTGAAATGCAAAGAGCATAGGTAAATATATGATTTCAAGGGTAAACTGTAGGGAAGGTAGTATCCTATCAGCTGAGTCACTTTGAGATCCTGCTGAGTCATGGCTGAGAAGATCCTAGAGCCTCCAGCCCTGGATGCATATGCAGTTCTCTGATGGTGGATTGCACCATTGCTGTAAGACATAGCTGGGCTCTGCAAAGTGCAAATGGTTTTCATTATTGAAACATAAGTCTATAAAACTTATTTAACTTTCATGAGTATAGTTATATATTTTCTAGGAAGCAAAAAATGCATGTGATTTTTTTCAATATTTTAACTGTATCTGACACATGTCTCCCCAGAATTAGCCACTGTGAATAACTATGATGCTTCAAGGGATGAACCCAAAGGCTCACTTAGAGCAGCCAATCCTCACTCTTAACACTGGAGCACATCTTCAGCCTGCTGTCTACACTTCACACAGAGGGCAGATGGGATTCAGAGACATCTGCTCAGGTGCTCTGCATTTCTCTCTGGTGAGCTGAGAAAACGTTAGGTGTCTTCTTTCACATAATTACTTCGCAATCTTCAAATGGAAAGTGAGGCCTTCATTTCCCTTTTTGGTATCGCATTTGCTTTAAAGTATCATTCTATAGAACTGATCAATAGTAATTGGTTTGTACTAAAAACAGGAAGGTATTGATACTCAAAGTGCATTTAGTAGGGACAAGGAGTCATTTCATAATGAAGAAGTCCACGTTCTAACCTTGCGTGGTGCTATTTTTAGTGTCGTCAAACACCCAGGAGTTATGTTTCATTATTGTGAATAATTTTTCGTGTTTACATTGGAAAGCTCTGTACTGTTTTCACCCTAAGTGTTTCTCATGAAAGAAAATTACTTATCTCTATATCTGAGTTGTGTTCCTTTTCACAATTGTATATTTCAGTCATTGTCTCCCAATGTTTATCTAGTATAAGTGTTGAATTATAAATATTTTTTCATAGAACTTTCCTTGAAAAGAATGAATGTGATAGCCTAAAATTATACATTTCTCCCAGAACCTTAAAGCTATAGATACTGGGCCAGAAAATGAGTTGAAAGTGTTTTTAATATGGGCATAAGGGCAACTGTAAATACATCGAGACATGTAGGGGATACACCTGTCTGCTATCACTCCATTCTATGCTGGTGACATTACTGACAGAGAAGTTTCAATAACCAATATAAAATAAAAATGTAAGGGGTATCACCACTGTTGTGAAGATCAAAAATTGTCTGTGAAGGCCTTTCTTGATTATAAAAGTAGTCTCAGAATTATCTGTAATATATAAAGAATAATGACCACAAAAATCAAGTCTTGCTAAACCAGTGGGAATTGTCCCCTGTGGCCCATTTCTTGTCTTTCATTCCTGATAATGGCAGATCTTTCTTCAGACTGACTATTCACCTCTTATTCTTCACATTTAATGATGCATAAAAATGTGCAATGAAACCCACACTTGGCTGTCATTTATCCATGTTCAACACACATTCTTCTCCATTAGAAATTCATCCTTTTGTCAGACCACTTCACACATTTTTTTTTTTATTTTCTCTGGTTGCTCTTATATTTACCATGTTATTTCCTTACTTTTTATTCTGTGTTTTTAGGATCTGTTTTGCTAGTATTTCCACAAGATAAATTTAATCATTCCATTTATTTATAGTGCCAGAAGTTTCTCCTGAGACATCTTGCAGGTGTTGCTAATGGCATTTCTACATCAGTCATGAGGTACACACCTTTGCAAAGATGAGCTGCACATTCATTGACAGGTGAGTGGACTGAAATTAGCTATTTTCCACCCATTATCATAGTGCACTTATGGTAATTGCAGAAGAAAATATGGAATACCCAAAGTAGAGAGAGAGACAGAGACAGAGACAGAGACAGAGACAGAGACAGAGACAGACAAAGACAGAGGTGATGTATACAATAGTGTGACTGTGTCTCTGTGTGTGAATATGCATATATGTATTTGAGAGTGTTGTTTGTGTACATGAGTAAGTGTGTGAATAGTGTGTGATGGTATGATTAATTATATATAGATATGTGTGTGTGAGAGAGAGAGTATATATGTGTATATCTGAGTGTATGTATGCATGTATGCTTAAGTGTATGCATGAGGGTGTATGTACTTGTGTGTATGTGTGTGAGAGTGTTTTATATATATATATATATATATATACACACACACACATATATATATAGATATGTATGTGTGTGTCTGTGTGTGTATGTGTACATATGTGTGTGAGTTTATGTGAGTATGAATATGTATGAGTATGTAAACACACATGCATGTGACTGTATACACATTTGTGCACATTAAGGTAAGTGTGGAGGCCACAGATTAATGTCCATGTCTTTCTAAATCATACTCAACCTTGACTCATGAGCAGTATACTTTAATGAACCTACAGTTCCTCTAGACTTCCTGCCCAGTGGCCCCAAGAATTAAAGGCACATAAAGATGGACCCGATTTTATACTAGGCTGCTGAGTACCATGTCGGTTCTCATGCCTTTTCGGTGAACACTTCATAGGTTGAGCCACTTTCCCAGGTCTGAAGACATTTAAAATGTATATGTACTGGCTAGCTTTGTGTCAACTTGACACAGCTGGAGTTATCACAGAGAAAGGAGCTTTAGTTGGGGAAATGCTCCCATGAAATCCAGCTGTGGGGCATTTTCTCAATTAGTGATCAAGGGGGAGAGGCCCCTTTTGGGTGGGACCATCTCTGGGCTGGTAGTCTTGGTTCTATAAGAAAGCAGGCTGAGCAAGCCAGGGGAAGCAAGCCAGTAAAGAACATCCCTCCTTGGCCTCTGCATCAGCTCCTGCTTTCTGACCTGCTTGAGTTCCAGTCCTGCATCCTTTAGTGATCAACAGCAGTATGGAAATGTAAGCCAAATAAACCCTTTCTTCCCCAACTTGCTTCTTGGTCATGATGTTTGTGTAGGAATAGAAACCCTGACTAAGACAGTATATATTTGTTTGTTTTTTTAAATGGCTGGATTTATGTGCACAATGCTCTTGCAAGCCTACAGAAATCAGGGGATACTGGGTTCCTTGGAGCTGGAGTTGCAGACAGTTGTGAGCCATTCTGTGTGGTCATGGTGGGTAATCTTTAACCCTTTTCACTTATCATCACTTTTTATTGCCCTCTTTCTCCTTTAAAGTGCTTTCCAATTTTTCCCATTTCCCCCATCATAGATACTTTGTACTTCTATCTTTCTGTTTAGAGCTCACCTTAATACAATCCCCTTTGCCTAATGCTTTTCATGTTATATGATTACATCTAAATACTAGGAACTAGGAATGACGAAGTTAAAGGAAATGTGCAAGACTTGTCATTTTCTTGTGTGCTACATCATTTACTATAAGAAATTTTAGTTCTTCCTAATTACCTGCAAATTTCGTCGCTTTCCTTTATATTGAAAAGAATGAAGAACTACAGACAACTAAGAACTGCTAAGAAAGTGAGAATCAGTCCTCTCCAAGGAAGAGGCCCCTGATAGGTTCCCTGATCCCCAAACAGTCAGTCTGAATCAAATACACTTTTCAAGCAACATGAAATGGACTTATCAGAACGTATATGAATTCAGAGAGAGTTGGTGAGCACAGTAAAATTGGAAGGAGAGAGAATAGGGTAGAAATGTTGTTTTGTTTTCTAGAAAATTGACATGTGAAATTCTCAGAAAAATAAAAAAAATGCTTCATCAGCCACCAATCCTAGATACTAATGCTCATGCTCATGCCGGCAAGATACTGCTGAAGGGACCCTGATACTGTGGCCTCTTGTGAGGCTACGCCAGTGCCTGGTAAACACCGAAATGGATGATCACAGCCAGCTACTGGATGGAACACAGGGTCCCCAATGCAGGAACTAGAGAAAGTACCCAAGTACCTGAAGGGGGCTGCAACCCTGTAGGTGGAACAACAACAGGAACTAACTAGTACCCCCTGGGTTTGTGTTTCTAGCTGCATTTGTAGCAGAAGATGACCTAATCGGCCATCAGTGGGAATAGAGGCTCCTTGGTCTTCCAAACTCCATATGACCTAGCACAAGGCAAGGCCTGGGCCAAGTAGTGGGAGTGGGTGGGTAGGGGAACAGAGGTGGGGGGAGGGGTATGGGAATCTTTCGGGATAGCATTTGAAATGTAAATAAAGAAAATAATAATAATAAAATAAAATAAAATAAAATAAAATAAAATAAAAAAAAAAAAGAAAAACATGCAGATACATAGAAATTTTAGTCTTGGTGAATATACCTTTCATACTTTTTATATTATAGACAGAAGCAAAGAATCCATGTGCTTCCCTTGGTGAGCATTTACAGAGTTCCATTTGGGTTTAGGCAATTGTTATTTTGCCTCATTAAAAAAGGAAAGTTTACAAGTTCGATTGTTTTAAAACTGCTTTTGGTTAATATTTTCTTTCTCCAAGGAAAGATTTTTAACCACAAATAATGGTCTTAAATTATTTTTTTACATCTCAGTGCTCACAACTTTCCCTGGATTCAATTATAAGTAGGACCATTTATTACATTTACTTTGTAATTACAATAATGGTGTGGTAATTATTTTTTAGCTTAATTCAGAGGAAAGCTGAAGAGAAGATGTATACTATAGAGCAATGGCACCTAAAACACAGAGGTCATTGTGTATTTTCCAGGTGAAACAACACATTAAGAAACTTCTCCGGTGTGGAAACAACCGACAAACAAATCTTCCTAGATTTGAGATATGAAATCCTCCACGAATACTACATAGAATGGGGAAAACCATGATCTGCCTTGTAACACCACTGCTTGTATTATTTCATCAGCTTGTCCTTGGAAATCAATGTGTCAGGTGCCAACATAGTTGAAGATAACAACTAGGATGTGATCTTCCTGAGATGGCTACACCTCAGATAATAATCCAAGATAGATATGAAAGACAAAGGAGAACTTGATTTAAGGAAAAATTCCTACTATTAATATGATTTTCCTAATATTTATCATTCACTACATATTAACAGACCCTTTTGAGCAGATCTCTGCAGGCCAGTAAAGATGTACTGTCTCATAATTATACTATGTAGACAACTGGATGATGTCCTAATTCATTTTTTTCATTTATAGAATCTATGTCTTTTTTATATAGATATTTTCTTTATTTACATTTCAAATGTTATCACCTTTCATGGTTTCCCCACCAAAAACCCTTATCTCCTTCCCCCTCCCCCTGCTCATCAACCCATCCAATCTTACTTCCTGGCCCTAGCATTCTTCTATATACTGGGGCATAGAATCTTCACAGGACCAAGGGCCTCTCCTCCCATTGATGACCAACTAGGCCATCCTCTGCTACATATGCAGCTAAAGCTATGAGTCCCTCCATGTGTACTCTTTGGTTGGTGGTTTAGTCCCAGGGAGCTCTAGAAATACTGGTTAGTTCATATTGTTTGTTCTTCCTATGGGGCTGCAAACCCCTTCAGCTCCTTGGATCCTTTCTCTAAATCCTTCATCGGGGACCCTGTGCTCTGTCCCATGGATGGCTATGAGGATTCACTTCTGTATTTGTCAGGCACTGGCAGAGCCTCTCAGGAGACAGCAATATCAGGTTACTGTCATCAAGTTCTTGTTGGTATCCACAATAGTGTCTGGTTTTGGTGGTTGTTTATGGGATGGATCCCCAGATGGGGCAGTCTCTAGATAGTCATTCCTTCAGTCTCTGCTTCCTATTTTGTCTCTGTAATTTGCTCCATGGGTATTTTCTTCCACATTCTAAGGAGGAACGATGTATCCACATTTTGGTCTTCCTTCTTCTTGAGTTTCATGTCTTTTGCAAATTGTATCTTAGGTATTCTGAGCTTCTGGGCTAATATCCATTTATCAGTGAGTGAATACCATTTGTGTTCTCTGTGATTGGGTTACCTCACTCAGAATGATATCCTCCAGATCCATCCATTTGTCTAAGAATTTCATAAATTCATTGTTTTTAATAGCTGTGTAGTACTCCCTTGTATAAATATACCACATTTTCTGTATCAATTCCTCTGTTGAGGGACATCTGGGTTCTTTCCAGCTTCTAGCTATTATAAGAAAGACTGCTCTGAATATAGTGGAGCATGTGTTCTTATTACATGTTGGAGCACCTTCTAGATATATGCCCAGGAGTGGTATTGCTGGATCCTCCCATAATACAATGTCCAATTTTCTATGGAATTGCCAAACTGATTTCCAGTGTGGTTGTACCAGCTTGCAATTCCACCAGTGATGGAAGAGTGTTCCTCTTTCTCCATATTCTCACTGGCATCTTCTGTTCCCTGAGATTGTGATCTTAGCCATTCTGACTTGTGCAAGGTGGAATCTCAGGGTTGTTTTGATCTGCATTTCCCTCATGACTAAGGATGTTTATCATGTCTTTAGGTTCTTCTCAGCTACTCGGTATTCCTCAGTTGAGAATTCTTTGTTTAGCTCTGTACCCATTTTTAAATAGGATTATTTGGTTTTCTGGAATTCAACATCTTGAGTTCTTTGCATATATTAGATATTAGCTATCTATCAGATTTAGGATTGGTAAAGATCTTTTCCCAATCTGTTGGTTGCCATTTTGTCTTATTGACTGTCTCCTTTGCCTTACAGAAGCTTTGCAATTTTATGAGGTCCTATTTGTCAATAGTGATCTTACAGCACAAGCCATTGGTGTTCTGTTCAGGAGTTTTTCCCCTGTGCCCATATGCTCCAGGCTCTTCCCAACTTTCTCCTCCATAAGTTTCAGTGTTTCTGGTTTTATGTAGAAGTCCTTTGTAGGAGGCTATGGCCTCTCCCCTGGGCTACCTGAAGCCTCACCTTGAAAGATGTCACCTGTTGGCTATGTGGAGCTTGTGGTAAACAGGTCCATATTTGGTGGTGATATGTTCCTGCTCTTCTGGTTGGCTGAGGCCATGCGCCTGGTGAGGTGACATGGCCTGCAGTGATTGGAGTGGATAAGAGTATAAAAGGGCTTGTATTCCGGGGCTCGGGGGAGATGAAAAGGGAGATGATGAAGATTGTTCAAGGTTCCTGAATAAACTGCTGTTAGAAGAACTGGTGGTTGCGTCTTCCTTGCTGTTCAAGAGAGAGGACGTGACAGTCCTTGATCCAGTTGAACTTGAGCTTTTTACAAGGAGATAAGAATGGATCGATTCCCATTCTTGTACATGGTAACCCTCAGTTGAGCCAGCACCATTTGTTGAACATGCTGTCTTTTTTTTTTTTTTAACTTATTTTATTAGATATTTTCTGAAAATGCTATCTTTTATCCACTGGATGGTTCTAGTTCCTTTGTCAAAGATCAAGTGACCATAGGTGTGTGGGTTCATTTCTGGTTCTTCAATTCTATTCCAGTGATCTACCTGTCTGTCAGTGTATCAGTACCATGCAGTTTTTATCACAATTGNCACATTTTGGTCTTCCTTCTTCTTGAGTTTCATGTCTTTTGCAAATTGTATCTTAGGTATTCTGAGCTTCTGGGCTAATATCCATTTATCAGTGAGTGAATACCATTTGTGTTCTCTGTGATTGGGTTACCTCACTCAGAATGATATCCTCCAGATCCATCCATTTGTCTAAGAATTTCATAAATTCATTGTTTTTAATAGCTGTGTAGTACTCCCTTGTATAAATATACCACATTTTCTGTATCAATTCCTCTGTTGAGGGACATCTGGGTTCTTTCCAGCTTCTAGCTATTATAAGAAAGACTGCTCTGAATATAGTGGAGCATGTGTTCTTATTACATGTTGGAGCACCTTCTAGATATATGCCCAGGAGTGGTATTGCTGGATCCTCCCATAATACAATGTCCAATTTTCTATGGAATTGCCAAACTGATTTCCAGTGTGGTTGTACCAGCTTGCAATTCCACCAGTGATGGAAGAGTGTTCCTCTTTCTCCATATTCTCACTGGCATCTTCTGTTCCCTGAGATTGTGATCTTAGCCATTCTGACTTGTGCAAGGTGGAATCTCAGGGTTGTTTTGATCTGCATTTCCCTCATGACTAAGGATGTTTATCATGTCTTTAGGTTCTTCTCAGCTACTCGGTATTCCTCAGTTGAGAATTCTTTGTTTAGCTCTGTACCCATTTTTAAATAGGATTATTTGGTTTTCTGGAATTCAACATCTTGAGTTCTTTGCATATATTAGATATTAGCTATCTATCAGATTTAGGATTGGTAAAGATCTTTTCCCAATCTGTTGGTTGCCATTTTGTCTTATTGACTGTCTCCTTTGCCTTACAGAAGCTTTGCAATTTTATGAGGTCCTATTTGTCAATAGTGATCTTACAGCACAAGCCATTGGTGTTCTGTTCAGGAGTTTTTCCCCTGTGCCCATATGCTCCAGGCTCTTCCCAACTTTCTCCTCCATAAGTTTCAGTGTTTCTGGTTTTATGTAGAAGTCCTTTGTAGGAGGCTATGGCCTCTCCCCTGGGCTACCTGAAGCCTCACCTTGAAAGATGTCACCTGTTGGCTATGTGGAGCTTGTGGTAAACAGGTCCATATTTGGTGGTGATATGTTCCTGCTCTTCTGGTTGGCTGAGGCCATGCGCCTGGTGAGGTGACATGGCCTGCAGTGATTGGAGTGGATAAGAGTATAAAAGGGCTTGTATTCCGGGGCTCGGGGGAGATGAAAAGGGAGATGATGAAGATTGTTCAAGGTTCCTGAATAAACTGCTGTTAGAAGAACTGGTGGTTGCGTCTTCCTTGCTGTTCAAGAGAGAGGACGTGACAGTCCTTGATCCAGTTGAACTTGAGCTTTTTACAAGGAGATAAGAATGGATCGATTCCCATTCTTGTACATGGTAACCCTCAGTTGAGCCAGCACCATTTGTTGAACATGCTGTCTTTTTTTTTTTTTTAACTTATTTTATTAGATATTTTCTGAAAATGCTATCTTTTATCCACTGGATGGTTCTAGTTCCTTTGTCAAAGATCAAGTGACCATAGGTGTGTGGGTTCATTTCTGGTTCTTCAATTCTATTCCAGTGATCTACCTGTCTGTCAGTGTATCAGTACCATGCAGTTTTTATCACAATTGCTCTGCAATAGAGCTTGAGGTCAGGAACGATGATTCCACCAGAAGTTCTTTTATTGTTGAGAATATCACTCAACTGAGGAATGGATACAGAAAATATGGTATATTTATGAAATGGAGTATTACCCAGCTATTAAAAACAATGAATTTATGAAATTCTTAGACAAATGGAGAGATCTGGATGATATCATCCTGAGTGAGGTAACCCAATCACAGAGAACACACATGATATGCACTCACTGCTAACTGGATTTTATCCCAGAAGCCTGGAATACCCAAGATACAATTTGCAAAACACAGGAAAACCAAGAAGAAGGAAGACCAAAGTGTGGATACTTCTATCCTCCTTAGAATGTGGAAGAAAATACCCATGGAAGGAGTTACAGAAATAAAGTGTGGAGCAGAGACTGAAGGAATGACCATCCAGAGACTGCCCCACCTGGGGATCCATCCCATAAACAACCACCAAAACCAGACACTATTGTGGATATCAACAAGAACTTGATGACAGAAACCTGATATAGCTGTCTCCTGAGAGGCTCTGCCAGTGCCTGACAAATATACAAGTGGATCCTCATAGCCACCCATTGGACAGAGCACAAGGTTCCCAATGAAGGATTTAGAGAAAGGATCCAAGGAGCTGAAGGGGTTTGCAGCCCCATAGGAAGAACAAACAATATGAACTAACCAGTATTTCTAGAGCTCCCTGGGACTAAACCACCAACCAAAGAGTACACATGGAGGAACTCATGGCTTTATCTGCATATGCAGCAGAGGATGGCCTAGTTGGTCATCAATGGGAGGAGAGGCCCTTGGTCCTGTGAATGTTCTATGCCCCAGTATAGGGGAATGCCAGGGCCAGGAAGCAGGAGTGGATGGGTTGGTGAACAGGGGGAGGGAAAGGGGGATAATGGGTTTTTGGTGGGGAAACCCTGAAAGGGGATAACATTTGAAATGTAAATAATGAAAATATCTAATTTAAAAAAGGGAAAATATTTTCAGTGTTCTTAATTCACAGATGTAGGAGTCAAACTATCCCAAAGAGAGTGGGCAGGAATAACCTAAATATTCCTACTTGACATGACTGAAACTGGGGATATGCTTCAGTGAGAGTATTTACCATGCTCGATGGCCAAGATGCAATTTGCATCACTCTTCATAGAGCTCAGTGCTATCTATTGTTCAGAAAAGGAAACCATCACTGCTGTGGTTGATTCAGAACTAGACTGTAGAGAACATAATGATAAGCCCCAACTTTCATTTATGTCCAGACGATCTTGTAGGAAAGCTGCACTAATGAATGATTCAAGCTATGTAGTAAGGCCATGATAATCAGCTCTAGGAATCCTAGTCATGACACCTCAAAGCATCGCAAAGTACATGGTTGGGAAGGTGGAGAGACACAGCAGAAAGAATGAGAGCGTTGAATACTATTGAAGAAAATAATTTTTATTTTCCTCCAAGCAAGAAAGTTCATAAAATGTCCAGACTTTGTCAGCTAATATCCACTATATCTCCTCATATGCAGATATATGTGTTTTGGATTAGACAAGAAATATATCCATAGTTCCTCTCTTCAGAAAACATAGGACAATAAGTAGGTCAGTATTAATCTAGTATAAATTACACTTACATTATATAATTTCTCCTTATATTTTTATTACTATCAGAATAAAGCAAACTACAAATATTCACCCAAATTAAAATGTGGCTCTGTGCTGGAGAGATATATTAGTCAGCAAACTGTTTGCTGGACAGGCTGGTGTACATTTGTTGCATTCACATGCTTATGTTTTTATTGCTGTTTATTTGTTTTAAATGCCATAAGTAGTAAAAACAAATCAGTAATGAAGCTAGAACGCAGGAGGCAGAGGTAGTCACATCCCTGGACTCCACTGACCAGATAGTTAGTTTAGCCTACCTACTGAGATTTAGGACAGCGAAAATCCTGCTTCTAACTCAATAATAATAATAATAATAATAATAATAATAATAATAATAATAATAATAAAAAGAAAATTGATGGTATCAGATATCAGAGATTGTTTTATGACCCCTCAAGGAAATGTACACACACACACACAATGACAATTAGAAATCAACTTTGCTAAACGTCTGGCAAAATGCCTGTACTGTAGATAACTTCTTTTCTTTCTAAAACTTTGGCACCCTCAGCACCATGTTTTCTTGAGTTATTCTACACTTCTCTCACTAGATGAACAGCTAATGTAACATGTCTTGAAAGATGTTTTAAGCAACTCTGTTTTATAATTTCAGTTTATTGCAAAATATAAAATAAAATTACAAAAAATTAACATAATAACATTCTCTTTTAAGACTGGTGTTTGGAAAATGATTAGGCGGTTGTTTTTAATTTCAACAAGTCTCAGAAAGGTGGTGTCTTGGGAAATGATTTTCCTACCTTTTGCCTCTCAGGTATGTCCTACATTATTAGATCTATTTAGAGGAAATCTGGTTCATGAGAGAATATTCAATTCAGAGAATACTCAAGAATGGGAAATTCTAGTTGTTCTTGTGTAAAAGGTTCTGTTTTAATAAAAAGGACAGATGAAAGTGAAGTTCATTTACTGACATGTCTAAAGATGTAACATGTGGTGAGAATATGTAAATGAGTTGATAAAAACACATTTTATGATACTTTAACATTTTAACTATTATGCACAAGCTATAGCTTGTAAAACTGGATGAGAAATGCAGCTTTTAAACTTGTCTATACACAATTAGTTTTTTATGAATCATTATAGACAAGGGTGGAATCAATAAGCAACATTGTCAAAATGAGGCAACATTAATCTCTATAGTTCTACTAATGAGAAAAATGGGAGAGGGAGACATTGGAAAGCCAGCTCAGAAAGTCAGTGAATTCTATAAAAGATCATTCAGATTATTGGCCATTTCTCCATGTTTATGCACGGCTGAATATGGGCATGATTGAATGTGATTGATGGACCTTCTGAGAGACCTCAGTCTAAACATTTGCACGATGTATTCAGAAGCAAGGACAAAGCATCCCAGGTGGCCAGAGAATGGGATGCTATGAATAGTAATTATGAAAATTTGAGTAAAATGATATTGTTTCCATTTTCACTCTCAAACATCTAGTAATTGCTGTTGGAATAAAATATTTTTTAAAAAAGCAAATGAATATGGATAGAGACAGTATTATATGTAAGCCACCTTTTATCAACTTATTCATTGAAGCAGTGAAAACTTAAAAGTCAAGCCAAATATCTCAAATATCAATCATCTATATATCTTTTATCTACTATCTCACATTTATGCCAGTATTTGAATATATAATAGATTGATGGATAATAGATACTTGTACAAATTAGAGAGATAGCTAGAAATGATCTACTTATATGTACGTGCATAGTATGAATATATGTATATATAAACATGGCAAACATAGACAGATAGACAGACAGATAGATGCAGCATTGGGAATAGGTCTCAGTGCCTCAGGCATGCTAGGCAAATGTTCTATTACTGAACTATATTCACAGCCTCCAATATCTCTAACTGATAGCCCTGATTAATATGTCTCACAGCTGTACTCACGAAGAATGTTGTTTAAACAAAACTTGGAAAGTACATTCTTTTGAGTGAGACTTCCTCTTGCCACCAGACACAGATAATCACCACTTTGTACACTGTCCAGTCCTCCTTAATCTCCACTTTAGAGGAAGGAAGTTCAATGTTCTCCAAAAAGTGTGCATATTCAAATCCCCAAAACTTCTTCACATAGAGAATAGGGAAATTCAAGTCTCAGTTGGGATGAACATTGATCACTATATAAATACTCTCCAAGGAAGTCCACAAGCCACAATGGAAACATAACAATGCTTTAAAGTAGAGATACTGGGACTGGAGGATAGTTCATTTAGTAAGGTGAGATCAACAGAAGAATCTCAGTCTGAAGCCAGTAGAAGAGTTTGAGAAATGGATATATGAGTCCATCTGGACAAGTATAAGAACCTGAGATTGGATCAAAGCACATGACTAAAAGACCAAGAGGAGATGCATTTACCCATAAGCTCAGTTCAGTGGGCATCAGTGACTAGAGCATCACTGTGACTTGTCGGTTTCTAAACTAGCTCCAGGTTCAGTCAAACACCCTGACCTAAGTGACATGGAGCATGATCAAGCAAGGGACTCGATTCTGATGCTCTCCTTAAGTTTCCATGAACAATTGATGGCTATGCTCACTTACATGCATATGCACATACATCACAAACATACATTATGTACATGAATGTACAAATAAAGACATAGACAAACATACAGGTAAACACACACACACATGTGCACACACAAAAAAAGGAAAAAGGGCAATGAGACAGTTTAGTGTGTAAAATTGCTGTGTAATAAGTCTGATAATTTGCATTGTTTCCCAGATCCAAAAATGGAAAGGTAAGTGGTTAAGTTGACTTCTGACCTCCCATACACAAAGTCTGCATGAAAATACAGGGAACTTTTAGTTTGGCCCACAAGGTACCGTATTACCATCTCAATATTCCAGAAATAGCAGAATTGCAGGGAAGGGGATGAGATCCTTGTAAGTACTAAGATCATGATGCTGGAAGTCTCTGAAGCCCTCCCTGGCACTGAAAGCATCAGAGATTCCTGGAGAGTATCTAGTCATCAGTGGAAACCCTAATAAGATGGCTCTGGTATCAGAAAGGAATAGAGAAGCAGCAGAAACAGGGTATAAGAACTGAACACTGTGAGTAAGGCTTGCAGACCAGAGCATGCCATCCTCTGAGAAGCTTCACCCAGCAGCTGACTCAGACAGATACAGACACCCACAGTGGCTGAATCTTTGAGACTCTTACACATCGAAGATGATAAGAACTGCACAGGAAGATCAACTGAGCCAATTACTCTGGACCCCTGGGGCTTTCAGAGCCTGAACCACCAACCAAAGAACATATATGGGCTGGATCAAGACCTCTGCATATAATGTAACAGATGTGCAGCTTGATCTTCATGTGGGTCCCGAGCAACTGGAGAGGGGGCTATCCCAAAAGCTGTTGCCTGTGTTTGGGATATGTTCTTCTAGCTGGGCTGCCTTGTCTGGTCTCAGTGGAAAAGGATGCACCTAGCCTTAAAGACTCTTGAAGTGCCAGGGTAGGGGTATACACAGAGGGCACCCAACTTCTGAGAGGAGAAGGGGAAGAGGGAAGGAAGGAAAGATTATGGAAGGGGGTAACCAGGAGGATGACAGTAAGTGGGATGTAAAGTGAATAAGTGAAAATATAAAATAAAAAAGAGGCAAACAGGTAGAAAGCAAAGCTTTCACCTTTCATATCTTTTTAGTGGGTTTCTACCACAAGGTGCCACAACATTTATGGTAGTAGCTTCGCACACTTCAAATAATCTGTTTAAGAAAGTCCCTTACAGGACTTCCCATCATCCTGCCTTTTAGGTGATTTCCTGATACATTCAAGTTGACAATCAAGCCATGAGAAGTCTACTCCTTGAGAAACTGAGAATCAACATCTCTTTACATTGTCTTTAATTTTCTAATTGAAAAAAATAGATACATTATAATTCTATATAAAATAACTATCTTACATACAACAGCAACCAAGTTTTATTTTTTTAGGGTATGTGGCAAAATCCCCAGATAAGTATTCAGTTATTGGTATCCCATAACATAGATATGATAATACAGATTTGTTAATACCTTATCACTGAGCATTTTATGATAAAATAATAGAGGGAAGCCAACAAATATCTGATTAAAGTGTGTGTACATATGAACAACTATGTACACATAGTTGAAATACTTTTTCTATGTTGAAATACTTTTTTCTTTTCTGATAAAATATTCAGATGTAAAGCAAGTTATGGAAGGAAAATGTTGGTTGGCTTCTGTAATGTTGGAGAAGGCATGGCAACAACTGTCCAGGTAATCTTGTATGTAGGAACAGGAAATTCCTGCATGTAGGAACAGGAAGTTCCTATATGTAGGAACAGGAAGTTCCTGCATGTAGGAACAGGAAGTTTCATGATCACGTTTTCATCTACAGTAGAACCACAGGGAGACAACAGGAAGTGAGAAAGGCTGTAAACTCTTTTTTTTAAGGCATTTTTATTAGATATTTTCTTCATTTACACTTCAAATGCTATCCCCAAAGCCCCTTATACCCTCCCCCTACCCTGCTCCCCAGCCCACCCACTCTTGCTTCCTGGCGTTGGCATTCCCCTGTCCTGGGGCATATGATCTTCACAAAAGCAAGGGCCTTTCCTCCCACTGATGGCCGAGTAGGCCATCCTCTGCTACATATGCAACACAGCTCTGGGGGGTACTGATTATTTCATATTGTTGTTCCTCCTCTAGGGTTGCAGACCCCTTCAGCTCCTTGGGTACTTTCTCTAGCTCCTTCATTAGGGGCCCTGTGTTCCATCCAATAGATGACTGTCAGCATCCCCTTCTGTATTTGTCAGCCATTGGCATAGAGATAGCTATATTAGGGTTCTGTCAGCAAAATATTTCTGGCATATGAAATGGTGTCTGGATTTGGTGGTTGTATATGTGATGGATTCCCCAGGTGGGGCAGTCTCTGGATGGTCTTTCCTTCTGTTTCAGCTCCAAACTTTGTCTCTGTAACTCCTTCCATGGGTATTTTGTTTCCCATTCTAAGAAGGAGCAAAGTATCCAAACTCTGGTCTTCCTTCTTCTTGATTTTCTTGTGTTTTGCAAATTGTATTTTGGATATTCTAAGTTTCTGGGCTAATATCTGCTTATCAGTGAGTGCATATCATGTGTGTTCTTTTGCGATTGGGTTACCTCATTCAGGATGAGATCCTCCAGATATATCCATTTGCCCAAGAATTTCATAAATTCATTGTTTTTAATTGCAGAGTAGTACTCCATTGTGTAAATGTACTGTCTTAGTCAGGGTTTCTATTCCTGTACAACATCACGACCAAGAAGCAAGTTGGGGAGGAAAGGGTTTATTTGGCTTACATTTCCATACTGCTGTTGATCACCAAAGGATGCAGGACTGGAACTCAAGCAGGTCAGAAAGCAGGAGCTGATGCAGAAGCCATGGAGGGATGTTCTTTACTGGCTTGCTTCCCCTGGCTTGCTCAGTCCACTCTCTTATAGAACCCAAGACTACCAGCCCAGAGATGGCACCACCCACAAGGGAACCTCCCCCCTTGATCACTAATTGAGAAAATGCCTTACAGCTGGATCTCATGGAGGCATTTTCCCAACTGAAGCTCCTTTCTCTGTGATAACTCCAGCTGTGTCAAGTTGACACAAAGCTATCCAGTACATGTACCATATTTTCTGTATCCATTCCTCTGTTGAGGGATATCTGGGTTCTTTCTAGCTTCTGGCTATTATAAATAAGGCTGCTATGAACATAGTGGAACATGTGTCCTAATTACAAGTTGGAACATCTTCTGAGTATATGACCAGGAGAGGAATTGCTGGATCTTCCAATAGTAATATGCCTAATTTTCTGAGGAACCACCAGATTGATTTCCACAGTAGTTTTACCAGCTTGCAATCCCACCAACAATGGAGGAGTGTTCCTCTTTCTCCACATCCTTGCCAGCATCTGCTGTCACCTAAATTTTTTATCTTAGCTATTCTGACTGGTATGAGGTAGAATCTCAGGGTTGTTTTGATTTGCATTTCCCTGATGATTAAGGATGTTGAACATTTTTTCAGGTGCTTCTCAGCCATTCGGTATTCCTCAGTTGAGAATTCTTTGTTTAGCTCAATACCCCATTTTTAATAGGGCTATTTGTTTTTCTGAAGTCCATCTTCTGTAGTCTCTCATATATATATATATATATATATATATATATATATATATATATATATATTGAATATTAGTTCCCTATCTGATTTAGGAATGGTAAAGTTCCTTTCCCAATCTGGCCTTTTTGCCTTATTGACAGTGTCTTTTGCCTTACAGAAGCTTTGCAATTTTGTGAGGTCCCATTTGTTGATTCTCGATCTTAGAGCACAAGCCATTGCTGTTCTGTACAGGAAATTTTCCCCTGTGCCCATATCTTTGAGGCTTTTCCCCAGTTTCTCCTCTATAAGTTTCAGTGTCTCTGGTTTTATGTGGAGTTCCTTGATCCACTTAGACTTTTGCAAATTCATATGGAATAACAAAAAACCTAGGATAGCAAAAACTCTTCTCAATGATAAAAGAACCTCTGGTGGAAACACTATTTCTGACCTAAAGCTGTACTACAGAGCAATTGTGATTAAAAAAAAGTTCATGGTACTTGTACAACAACAGACATGTAGATCAATGGAATAAAATTGAATACCCAGAAATGAATCCAAACACCTATGGTCACTTGATCTTTGACAGTGGAGCTAAAACCATCCAGTGGATAAAAGACAACAAATGGTGCTGGCACAACTGGCAGTTTTCATATAGAAGAATGTGAATTGATCCATTCTTATCTCCTTGTACTAAGACTGTAAACTCTTGAAATACTTCTTCTAGCAAGGCTCCACCTTCTAAAGATTCATTATATAACTCAAGGGGAAAAAAGCTATAAACTATAGCTGGGGACCAAGAATTAACATACATGAGGCTTGCAAGGAAATGGGGGTTGAGTGGGGGTCAGTATTTCTCATTCAAATAACAAAACATGTCTTTAAAAATAGTACAGAAATGCCTGTGTCAATTATCCTTAATTTTTTAACTTCCAGAGACATATGTACTGCTGCCATTAAGGATTTGGTTCCAGAGTGGAAAGTAACTGGACCATGGGTTTCACCTTTTTAGCTTGTTATATGCTTGTAGAAACTTCTGTTTCAAAAGAGAAAAATAGTGGCTCCTAAAAAGCAAGGCTCATGGCCATGTTCCGCTCTGCACATGTGTACCTATACACACATATCCACACTTACACACATGTTCACATATGTGCACTTGCAAACACACAAAAACAAACATACATATAGAGACATGAATACACACAAGTATACCTGCACAAATGCAAACATACACTCTTGCCTACACAGGTGTCCTTTCATGCGTACAAATGTACATACATTCACATACATGCATGCACACACACACAATATGGAACACACTTTTTGCTGAGTTAGAGAGATGATACAGTAGATAGATTTTCTACAAGAAGAACTGAAGCAGCAATTTCTGACTCTGAAGACAGGGAGTTTCCACTGAAGAATGTGAATGGCTTCTAGGCGGCATGAGACAGCAAACAAAATCTCAGTCACATGGTGTCAGCAACTGACCCCCAAATACAATAGCTTAAATACACACTGCTCCTATATTCCCAGCATCCTTTGGAAAAAATGGATTCAGCAAGCTCATAACTTTTCTGAACCAAGACCTCTGTTAGACTTCAAACTCAGAATTGTAGAGGTAATTGATACTGTTTTACCTATTATACACAGTAACCTTTTCTGTTATACTTTGGATTTTAAAGTATTTATTTTGTTCAATTTATATCTAAAACTTTGGTTACTTCCTGGTTCAAACTCTGAAAACATCTGTAACTCCTGTTATCCTGACTTTTCTGAGATTTTTAGCTTAGTTGTCTCCGGGCTGATTCCATTTGGTGTCCAATTGAAAGCCACCCCACCCACCAGTCCATTCCCTGTCTAAGTTGACAAGCTTGCAAATTACCAGTGAGACTAGAGAACAGAACAAGATGTAGCTATTGTTGAAACAGACTTAAACCAAGACTCCAAAAAAGTCAATAAATCAACCAGTAAATGATTAAAATAGAGCATAGATGAAGAATGACTTACAGGTTCTGTAAATTTAGAACACTTGTTACCATTGATAAGAGAACAATAAATCACGCTCAATAAAAATTTATCTTGAAGGTGATGTATAGCCAGTACCCCAGAGCAAGCCCTATTTTCTAATAATAAAAATCAATTAACAGTTTAACCTTGTGATAGATTGTATATGCTTGCTCCAGGGAGTGGCACTATTAGGAGGCGTGGTCTTGTTGGTATAGGTACGTTACTGTGGATGTGGGCTTGAATATTATCCTCCTAGCTGCCTGGAAGTCAGTCTTCTCCTAGCTGACTTTGGATGAAGATGTAGAACTCTCAGTTCCTCCAGCCCCACATCTGCCTGGATGCTGCCATGTTCCTGCCTTGATGATAATGGACTGAAACTCTGAACCTGTAAGCCAGCCCCAATTAAATGTTGTCCTTGTAAGAGTTTCCTTGGTCATGGTGCTCTTCACAGTAGTAAAACTCAAACTAAGGCAAATGTTAATATACACTTCCTTTAAGTGGCTTTGTTGCTATGGGCATATATCTAGTACAGTGATCACTGAGAGAATCACAGGACTCTGGCAAGTTAAAGTACTGCTGTCCACCCATTTTAGACATGCGATTCTGCAATGGGAAAGGGGCTCCCCTTCTTGTAAGTAAATGTTTCTCTATCACAGCATGCTGGCTGGCAGGAGAAGGGGACGATTGTATCTTTTATTTTTGCTGATGACATCCCACTTATTTCTCTTCTCAATTACAAACTGCACTGACTGTAATGGGTGTTCAGTTGGTAAAGCACAATTACCCTCTGCAAATGTCACTGAACCCATGACAAATTTGATAATGACACCAGGATCCTCATTTTCTTATGGAAATGGCTGCAAAGGGGGTTCCTAGAGCACTGGGCAAGCTCCCAGCTACCCAATTAAGTTGGCTTTCTCATTTTTCTTCTAATAAACTACCCAGAATTACTTAATTACAGTAGCAAGATAACTACTTAACTGCTTTTTAGTTTTATTCCCTTCCTTCGTCTTTCGCTTTTCCAGTTGATGTTTATAGATGTTTATTTTTTCAGTGGAAGAAAACTGAGACTACATGAAGGTTCTAATGACCTCCTGGGTAGCCTGTAGATAGTGATAGTTCAGGTTTTAGATTCAGAGAATTTAAAAATCATAATGCTGTTGACCAAGTACAGATACCTTATTAGATTTATATATGTAAGTAGTTATTTTTATTGTGAACTTTCTGGTTTTGGTGATCTAATAGTTACACTTTTATAATAGAGTCAGAGGAAAAGTCCTGTGTAGGTTGTTTAAGAAAATATCCAAAAGGTTTCTAATTAACAGTAAAATTAAACATACTAGTACACTAGAATGAATTCTATATTTTGAGAGTTAGGCTCCATCCCTGCTAGAGTTAGTATTCACTGCTGTGTGTGATGGTGTGTGACATTGACTAGCTGAACTGTTGCACGTCCAACTCTATAATTCTAAAACATCTATAATAAGAAACATAAAATGGTTAATAGTACTTTATTGAAAGATAATATTAGTTTGAGTGATGAAAAATTTGAATATCTTAAAGTATAAAGCATGCAACAGACAAACAAATGAAACTACCTAAGAATGTGGATGTGATTTTTACCCCAAATCTTTGTGTTTCTGATAATCAGATGAATAATATTTGAAAAAAGCTGGAAAGTAAATATCATGTCCCCTCTCTATCCATTTCTACTTCTGAGGTCAAAAATCAAGGAGGCAGAAGAACTGAACTAGGCCTAAAGTCTTGTAGTATCCAGAAAGGGTCATTTAAAGAACCTGGGAATGGAGCACACCAGGCTGATTCAGACGGATTCTGCATTTCTTCTAAGTGCAGGTCACAGAAGGGCAAATCAATGTAGTAGGTCTATAGCATAGAGAGTCTCATTCAAATGCTTCTCCTACTATGCTGAGCATGAGGGACCAATCTCTATGCTGCATTTCATCCTTGGAGACTGTTTATTAAGCTAATACTTACAGGTGTCTCTTGACATTCTACCCCTTGCTCCCAACCTGTTAGGTAGAAAACACCACATTCTAAAGACCCAATATACTTGTTCAAAATGTGAGCATCACAGCTCAGTACAGTAATATTTAGCTTATTAGTTGATGCTTAAGGAGAAATGGAAGTAGCCAAAGGCATTTTTCCTATTGGTACATTAGAGGTGGTTTCTCATATGATTTTGTATTTTCTTTGAATTATGTTATAGGTATATAGTTTAATTTTCCATTAGTTTTTTGTCTTGTAACCCAGGCAGGTTGAACTGACTCCATATCTGCCCCCAAATTTCTTCCTTCTTTTCACCTACCCTTTCTTCCTCCCTCTTTTCCTCCCTGTGGTGGATTCAATATGCTTGGCCCAGTGAGTGTCACTATTAGGAGGTGTGGCCTTGTTGGAGTAGGTATCACCTTTTTAGAGGAAGTGTGTCACTTCAAGGGTGGGCTATGAGACACTCTTCCTGTCTGACTTTAGATCAAGATGCAGAAGTGACAGTTCCTCCAGCACCATGTCTGCCCATGTGCACTCATGCTTCCTGCTATGATGATAATTGACTGCACTTCAGGACCCATAAGGTAGACCCAATTAACGCTGCCTTGAATGAGAGTTGCCTTGTCTTGGTGTCTCCTCTCAGCAATGGAAACCCTAACTAAAACCCTACATTCCTTTCTTCCTCTTTATTTTCTTCCCCATTCCCTTCTGTCTCTTAAACAAGAGAAGTAGAAGTTAGAACAAAGAGACAACTGTTAACTTAGGATTACTCTGAAAACAGGTATGAATGCGGAAAAGCCAACTATAACAGTGACTGTTGTTATGTGCTCCATGTGTGTTATGTGTTCCATGCTTTTATTCAGGCAAGATCATGAAAATCCATATGTGTTTACTGCACTCTAAACTCTACCATTGCTTTCCCCACTTGGATGTGTTCAGTGTCACAACCAGTTTATTAGGTGAAGATATTGATTTTGTTCTTGACTAATATTTCATAGATATTATACCTGTGTCTTTATTGGGTAATATTTATAACAGCAATTGAAATTCACATTTCATAAAAAATATAAATGGAGTAAACAATTAACTGATTTATAATGTGCCTTGGATAACATCTTCAATTATTAAAGTAATTAGTGAAATTGAATCATGATAAAAACTCAGCTTAATTTGAACCTGTCCTTGAAGCTACTTTCTGACCCATTTTAACACATTTGCTGATGAAACATTCATAAGAAAGGGGACATTGTAAGCTTTGTATTTAAGGTGATTTTTTTCAGCTAATTTACTTTTGAAAATAAGCTTCTGACTTATACTCCTTTCCCTAGATAAACTTTTTCTATCATATCAATACAGATCACTTTAGTTCTTTGTGGGTTTGGAGTCTTTGTCTTTTAGTAAGATTTTTAAGGCTTCAATGTTTTTCTTTCTTTCTACTCTACTATAATGTGAACTAGAATGTTGCTTATCACTTATTTTGAGGATAGTAAAAAGGCAGACAGAAAATATCTCCTTAAATTATTTTTAGCTAAAAACAAAGAATATTTATTGATCGCCATGTGAAGCATTTTTAAACTGTGTCATATAGTGAAACTATAAGCAAACTTCTCAGTGTTTTCAAATGCCTGTCATGTTTCTTTGTGAGACTAGCAGACAATAAGTCAGCAGTCCTAGCAGTCCTTAAACTTCCTTTCTATCTAACATGGCTTGCTTTAAACTCAAATGGTCCATGGCATGAGCGAGAGCGAAAAGGCTCTAAGCATTAAAAGATTTACTCACCATGTCAAATATTGAGACTCTCACTGTTTCAAAATTAACTTAATCATTAGCTTGGACTTTCAGATAAGAATAGGGCATTTACTGTGCTAAAGCATTAAGTAGGAATATTTGTAGTAGGTGCTATTTTTCCTTTTAACAAAGATAATTTACATATGTGGTTGGTTGGTTCAAAGACAAGATGATTCATGCTTCACAGCCCTTCCTCAAACATCAGCTCCTCTCAAGGAAAGTCTATAATCCCTGTGGGCCTTTCTCACTCACATGCCAAAATTTACTTTAGATAGAATACACTAAGTTGATAACAATTCTACCATACTCACAGGGTGAAAGGTGTTGACTTGCAGATGTGAAGTAAGGGCTGGTGTACAGCTGCATTTTCTGTCCTAGCCACTTATGTATGTCATTTGAATTTACCATTGGAACTACGAGGAAGATTTGCATTTTAAAGTGGAAGAAAGCTGAGATTGGATATTTGTGATCTTATCCCTTGAACCTCCAATGTTTTGGCAGCCATAACAAGGTCCTGGCATTTTGAATTCCAGTAGGCAATTAAACTGGAACTATTAGATGTGAGAGGTCAAAGCCAGGCTCATTTGGTTTGCACTGGCTCCTTTGAAAATCTTAAACACAAATTCCTGACACATTTCCTCTACACACATTCTTTGGCCTCAGCCTGACTGGATATTCAGGTCACAGAACATACATGTTGAAGATAGTTTAATCTAAGCAAACATCATTGTAATAGTCATCTATTATCTTTCTTTGAATTTATGAAAGATGTAATCCTTTGGGTAATGAATAAATCAATAAAAGTACTATCGTTTTGGCTTTGGTAGGAGAGAGTTGTCACCTCTATATTTAGCATCCTTATAGAAACAAATGTGACATGGTCATACTGAATATAACAGTATCTCATACTGGCTTCTAAATTACCTTGCAAAATTATGTGTTTTATTGGATCCCATAATCTGAGTCCAACAAACCCTCAAAGGGATCCTGAAATGTAAGACTCCTTTTTAATAAAAGTTTCAGAGGTCAATTTTTAATTTAACCAAGACTCCAGTGACCTTACCACCTCAATATATAAATGTTCATCTTTCTAAAACATGTCTGTGCTTTTATCATGCAATGCCTACAGGTTATTTGAAGCAAGGCATGTAAAGTTGAAAGCATTCTTGTATGCTGAAACTATAACAGAGTTTTAAATTTAGGTCAGCTTAACATATTTATTAGGAGCCTTCTATGCTTTAGATTCCCTGCCAGGAGCAGGGTGTGAATTTCTATCTAGGACACAATCCTCATATTCCCCAAACTCAGTCTGGAAAAGTTACTACATAAATAAATTTTAATATAGAAGGATAAAAGACAGAAAGCAAAATGTAACACAGAATCTCTCCTTTAACCCATCTTAGTGAATAACCATAGATGTTCCTTATAAAAAATTTAATTAAATCATTCTTACATGATATTATTTTTAACTTACCATGAAACCAAGAAAACATAAGTGGGAAGATACAGTTCAAATTTGAGTAGTCTTTCATTTCACCCAGGATACACACCAGAGCTGCTACAGCCTAGTCACATGTGACATGGAGTATGAGTCTTACAATGTCCCATAGATTTATCTGAGTTAGGTCATAGCTTAATAAGCATGTAAGTATACCACAGAAACATCAAAGGTAAAGAAACATTAATACACCTGGCCTAGGGGTGCATCCAGTCCAGAACTCACATTATGTGGCAGAGCATCTGCTTCTTCACTTCAGATCAGGGGTTAGGGTTACGAGTGCTGTAGAAAGATGGTGATGTGTGGGAAAGAGGGGAAGGTAGTCAGAACCTACATACTTTGGACAGGAAATAATCAATGCAAAAATGTCTAGTGTTGCTTCCAGTGAGTCATGATAGCCCTGATACCATCATGACGTTGAAGATTAATTGAAGATATAATAAGCTGAAAAGTGTCAACATTCAAGAATGCAACTTTTCAAATACATTTAAGTGGGGACCTGCTTCATTTCTAAGCCAATGAAAGTGAACAATGAGATAAATTCCATAGTGTATGCGAAGAATGGGGGAGGGTAGAGAATTCATCTCTAGCCAACTTGCTCTGCCACAGTAACTAGATGAAACACCTACAAGAAATCAGAATTTTATGTGAAAGACAGAGGGCTTTAGAGCATCCATGCTGGCAGAGACACATTTTTTTTAGAGGCAAAATGAAAATTTTCAGTGTTTTATTCTGTATATTTATTACCTCCTTCAACAATTTCTGTCCTAGCTAAGAAACACTGATATTTTACCTGTGTCTAATTTCAGAAACAGATGGAAGTTGAGAGCCATTATTATACAGGAGAAATTCAGCCTTTGGTAAATATTTTTATTGAGTTTGTAAATTCTTGAGTCATCACTTTATTTCTATGGCTTCCCTGGGAGTCTAGAAATAGGGCTTTGGAATTTGGAATAAGAATTTCACATATTAACAGAATGTGAATGTAGACAGTAGGTGAACCATACTCAAGTGAGTGCCTTCTTAAATTTTTCAAGAGTTCTTCAGATTCAAGCAAATTCAACAAATTGCAACACTTAATACACAATAATGGAAAGCCCTCAAAAGAATGACAAAAGACATTCTATTTGTCCCCCAGTCTTTGAAGTCACCTGTTTTATTGCTGCCTATTTAAAGTCAGCAGTGTAATCATGAAAAGATGATTGGGTCTATCTTACCAACAACAGAAGGACTGTTTCAAACTGAATAAAAATGACTTTTCTACACTAGGTATCATAAGAATGTTTCAAATTTGCAATCCAATTTGAAAAACAATACTGGATAACTCTGCATCTCTGTTTTACTTGACGAGAAGATGCTGAAGATAGGATTGTGAACACTTTTATTCGTTTAGTTTCTCATTACACTATAATTTAATCATTGAAACGTTCAGATTAATAATACTTCTATCATCTCTCCATCTATTTACCTATTTACTTATCTATCTGACTATCAACTATCTATGCACATATCTATTTATCATGTATTATTTATATGCTCAATTTGTCATCTATATATCTGTAACTCTGTCTATTAGTAATATTTATCTACCTATGATTTAAATATCATATATTTATTCATGCATCTATCTCATATATCTATATGCCACTTGTCACCTATCCATCTTCCAGCTATCTACATATCATTTATCTATAATCTATCTATATATCTATCATCTATCTCTCTCTATATATATATATATATATATCATCAATCATGTATCCATTAATCTATCATCTATAACCTATTTATTTTGTGTATCATCTAACAGATTAATCTATATTCAATGTATCTACCTGACTGCCTATCAAATATCTATGCTACTATTTTTTTTTTTTTTTTTTTTTTTTGTTTGTTTGTTTTTGTTTTTTTTAAGAAAAACAAAAAAAAAAAACAAACC
>NC_034593.1:142959383-142980126 GCF_900095145.1 Mus pahari | reverse complement strand
TGGCTGTCCTGGAACTCACTTTGTAGACCAGGCTGGCCTTGAACTCAGAAATCCTCCTGCCTCTGCCTCCCGAGTGCTGGGATTAAAGGCATACGCCACCACGCCTGGCCTATGCAACTATTTCTTACACATCCTATATATGCCTAAATTATATATATATGCATGTCTATCTCCTTTATCAGCAGTTGTAGGATTGCTCCCCCTTCCCCAGGCCTTCAAGTACCCACACCCTATCCCTGAACTCCCATCTTTCCTTCCTGGAGGAGCTCCCGAAGCACCATAGCTGGGTTAAATTCCCTTGCCTTTTCTAAGGTGAAGTCCAGCAGCACCTGACTTTCTTCCTTAGAAATGTAAATAAAGAAAATAATAATAAATAAATTTAAAAAAATGAACCCTCCCAGTGCCTTGACCCCAGCCAATCACATATAGTCACTGAAAAAAGTCACTACCCACCTCCCAAAAGTTTAACTAGTCTTTGTTTTTCCCATTTAATAAGATGACTCACTGAAGCTGTCTCCTGAGTCTGTTCTCTCTCATTGTGCTCACATATATGTATAGGGTGTAGCCTGACATCACTGGGTCATCTCACCTCTCTTCCCCTCTCAGGATTCACTAATTGTAATCTATGGCTGGCAGATTATATCACTGCAGGTGTGGAGGTAGAACCTAAACAGAAAACATGACAAAAAGGTAATGCCATGTTTTAGAGATTTGCCCTTTCTGGTGCCTGTGTGCACATGATGGGTACCAATTTTGACAAATGTGAAGATGTTCCATTGTTTTGTTCCTAATTTGAGTCCTGATATATATATATATATATATATATATATATATATATATATATATGCATATACATATGAGTATATGTGTACTTTTCAGTCATGAATCACTTAATATCAAAAATACCTTTTGAGAAATGTGTATTTGAAGGATTTCATAATAGAGGACACATATACAATTAAAGGGACTACTATTGCTAGCTACTGTGGCCTCATGGGGCTGGCATCATTTCACACACATGCACACAAGCACATGTATATGTGTGCATGTTTGTGTGTGTGTGTTTGTGTGAGTGTGTGTGTGTGTGTGTGTGTGTGTGTGTTCTGCTATTTGGAAACTCATGAGTATTTCTGGTAGGTGACCCTATCAGTCATAGTTTAGCTTCCCTGAAATAGGGCTCAGATGCATTCTCAAAAGTAACTCACTTAATGTTTCACAGCTGCCTATACAAACAGGTGGTGACAGAGTGGGATACCGAAAACCAATACAAGATAATCCCTTCCTTCCTTGCCCCATACAATATTACAATAAACTTAATTATTTGAAAAAGAACTTCAAGTTATTTCAACAATTTTTGTTGAAAAATATTAATTGCATTAAAAAATGAGATTTCAGTAGATGTTTTTCTTAAGGAAGCCATTTCAAAATGGAGAAATATTGTGAAGTCACACCTGCAGTGAAAGTTTCTGCCTCCTCCCTTGCCACTGTCATTTTACTACACTGTCGTTCATTCCCTTTGGCTGCCAGGAAATGAAACATAAACCATGTTTCCTCTATTTCTGGACAGATCTGAACAATGTCAGTCACTGATAATAATTTATGAGTTGTCACAATATGCTCAACATTAAAATATAGGTAGAGAGAAGAACTGATAAACATCTCTCTGGGAATGATTACCTAGAAAATCAAAGGGCATTGGTAGTAAATTGGTGCCCACAAATGCTGAAGCACTTATTTTGAGCCCATAAATCTGACCAGAGGGGTGTGGGCTACACTGAGCTTTCAATTTAAGCTGTAGGATTTTTCCCCACACTGAGTGATATGTCTTGAGCACACTTAGTAGTTGGATGTAAAACGTTTACTCATGGCTACTATGTACTTACAATTTTGCTTCAAATTACTATGAGATCAGTTTTGTGAGCTACAATAAGAAAAACATAACTGAAAGAAAACAGTATAGAATTCATGGCCTCATTGTCCTTGGCAATAAATACATTATTTCATTTAGGTTCTGTATGATGTACAATCTTCTAGGAGATATATAATGTATACAAAGATTTTCTCTCTGATTGTTGAACCCCTGTGAAGATGCAGGAAACTAGAAGATGAAGACTCTGTTTATGATGTAATTCAAGATCTATTGCCATTTTTGTGACTTCTTTCTGAAATTGATTTATTTTCTTCTCTTTTTAACCACCCATGTACTAGAAACTATCCCCAGCATCCCTTGAAATGGAATTAATAATAAAGACAATTTAGGAATGGAGCTCTCCTAAGTATAAAGAGGATTTTCGAACAATCATAAAGAGAGGTGAACAACTGTATATGAATACACCAGAGACACTCATAGACTCAAATATCAGGTCATCTATTTTCTTCACCAACTCAAATACCATGTAATCTATTTTCAGTTAAGGATAATGTTTTGACACAGTTTCATTGGCAAATGTGAACTTTTAGAATATAAATAAATTCAGTAGGATAAATTGGAAATAGAAAAATAAAATAAATGAGTCAATTGATTAGGGAATAAAGTCTGATACATTGCATATTCTGTATTGCAAAGGACAATGTAACAGCTTAGTGGCCTATTACATAAGTAGAGGCATCACCACAGACATTTAAATGACAGCAGGAAATTCAATGGAACAAGTCCATGCTCTCATCACAGGGATGATTCAGGAAAATAAATGTGCAAATAAGAACTTGGGAGTAAATCTGAGGATGGAAAACTATACTCCGAAATACTCATTGTCACTTTATCTGCTCCCACTAATATCTGAGATCCTAGTGTGAAGATCACAGAAGGTGCGTGTGCTCCTAACCCACAAGGAAACATTCCACATTTCCTTAGTTGCAGGTAGTGAAGAAGTTACAGAAGTAATATATATATATATATATATATATATATATATATATATATACTATTAGTAAATCAGAAAATAATGTTTATGTGCCAATATCCAACTGTGCACTGAAAATGAACATGCTGTATGTAAATTTATGCTGTTAACTGAATGGGATATGGTAACTTACAAAAGATATACACACAAATACCCACACACAAACAGGCATACATATACAGGTATAAATGCACACATATACCCACACAGAAAAATACACACACCCAAATACAAACACACGCACAGGCATACACACAAATATACATATACATACACAGGAATATATATACAAGCATACACACATAGACATATAGGTACATACCTCATACGCAGGCACACACACACATACATACACATACACACATACACACACATCCATATTTATAAGCACATACACACAGGCACACATAAGCATACACATAAAGGTATATACATGGACACTACACACACAATCACACAGAGTCAGATGTTCACAGGCACACACATTCACACACACAGACACACACACCATACATACATGGGCACACACATATACACACAGGCTAACACACACATATACACAAAGAGGCACATACACAAACAGGGGACACACAAAGACATACACACACGTACATGTAGACACTCTCTTTTTCAGTTTTATTTTTAGTTTTGTTATTGGTGGCATTCACACATGTGACAGTCAAAGACAAGCATGGAGAATAGATTTTTCTCTAACAACTTTTGTGTATGTTCTAAATTTATTTTCCTAGATGTGTGAAATAAACATCTCTAACCACTAAGACCTCACACCAGCACCCAAATATACATTCTTAGTATCCTTGCAAAAACTGTACTCTACTCTAAATGAAGTGCTTTCTAAAACATAAATATTTTCAAATATTTGGTACAGTATAGCTTTTCAACTTCCTTTTTACAACTTTTGAGTCATGGTCTTTGAACTATCTTCTTGTGACTTGGTGTCCCTGGAACCTAAGAGGTCAACTCAGAAAAATAGCAAACCATATTGTATTAGTTAGGGCTTTACTGCTGTGAACAGACACCATGACCAAGGCAAGTCTTATAAAAACAACATTTAATTGGGGCTGGCTTACAGGTTCAGAGGTTCAGTTCATTATCATCAAGGCAGGAGCATGGCATTATCCAGGCAGGCATGGTGGAGGAGGAGCTGAGAGTTCTACGTCTTCATCCAAAGGCTGCTACTGGAAGACTGACTTCCAGGCAACTGGGGTGAGAGTCTTAAGCCCACACCCACAATGACACACCTACTCCAACCAGGTCACACCTATTCCAACCAGGCCACACCTCCAGATGGTGCCACTCCCTGGTCCAAGAATATACAAACCATTACACATATGTTCAATATACTTCACATAAATGATAATCGGTACAACAGTGGCTTCAGCAAGGTCCAGCTTGTGCAATCTTGTCTTAGAGAAAACTGTGGATTTTGACTTCCTGCACATGTTGCTTTGGTGTGGGCAATGCTGATTGAGCTTCCTTGCATGGGTGTTCTTATGACTTTGCCATAAATTTAGTGGACCAAACTACTATAATACTCCTGGGGCCACTTTCTTCCTATAGCAACATGTTGGCTGTCTCTCCCTCCTGCACTACCCTTGAAATTGCAAAATTCCTTCTTCCTCCTCCCTTAGTCCCTTCCCAGGAATCCTAAAAGTCCCACCTCTATCTCACTGCTCAGTCACTGGCTACTGGTAACTTTCCTGACCAGTCAAAACCCAACTGGGGACAGACTTCCTTTGTGGGTGGAGGACACTGCATACAGGTTTATGCGTAGCGAAGTTAGCATGAGAACACAAGCCTCTACAATGCTGCATCCTCCACTTAATCACAAGGCCATCTGCTCTGGGCCAGTAATCATGCATGGTTCAGGCAGGAACAACACAGAAAAGGGATATCAACTACTTTAGGACAGGGCACATGTCACATACATACAGAGAGGGTGTTCAATCTAATAACAGCTGACTACATGTTCATATCAGGGACATAGAACATTTCATTCCATACAACAGAGGATGAACCATGAAAGTAATAACAAATTTGAGAGAAGCAGCATGAAAGACATTTTTTGAATACCACAAAAGGGAACTAGAAATATAGACCAAAATAATTCTGGAAAATTCCTAAGTAATGGAAGATAACAGCAGGATAAGAGCAAGGTCCTGATGAACAGACTAGAACAAAAAGGGAGAATGAAAACAAAGTTAGAAAAATTGATTACAGGTAAATATGAATGGAAAGTCATCATGCCAGTACACCACACCATAATGTATGTCATTTTGCAAAATGAGTGTAAGGAAAAGGTAAAGGCAATATAAACTAAAATCAAGTAACAGCAATATAAACTCAAGTCAAAATTATGGTTCAAGGAAAGGCAGTGTCACCTCTCCAGTTGGGAAAATCACTGTGTAAGTGTAAAGTTGGAAGAAAAAGAAACCACAGAGTTCACACCCCAAGGCCAGAAAGTCGATATGATCAGTAATAACTGATGGCTCTAGGAAAACTTAATAGAAACCAAGAGAATGTTACAGTGATAAAAATAAACATAATAAAAATGTAAATGGAATGGTCAAAACTGATATCGTAGAGATATGGACTATGGCTAATTATGTGAACAATTTTAATACAAACAATAAAATAACTTGCAAAAAGGAGTACTAGAAAAATATCATCCACCAAAACTGAAACATTTATAAAGTATGCGGAGACTGGTTGCAGAAATAGCAGCAGAGAATTGTAGACCCAGAGGTAGAGGTACAAAGGAGAAGGCCCTGAGGCATGTGCATCGTTTTGTGTGACATCAAGTTCTGACCTCTCCACATGGATACACACAACTTACATGTCCGTGTGTAGACAGATACAAGGACACACACATGTACACATTTAGACACACAGAGATACATGTTGTGATGATGTGTATATGCTTGGCCCAGGGAGTCGCACTATTAGAAAATGTGGCTCTGTTGGAGTAGGTGTGGCTTTGTTGGAGTAGGTGTGTCACTATCGATGTGGGCTTTAAGAACCTAATCCTAGCTGCCTGAAAGTGAGTATCCTGCTAGCAGCCTCCAGATGCAGATGTAGGACTCTCAGCTCCTCCTGCGCCATGCCTGCCCAGACACTGCCATGTTCCCACCTTGATGATAATGGACCGATTCACTGAACCTCTGAACTTCTAAGATAGCCCCAATTAAATTTTGTCATTATGAGAGTTGCCTTGGTCATAGTATCTGTTCACAGCAATAAAATCCTAACTAAGACATATATACATATATATATATATATATATATATATATATATATGCTAGAATGTAAACACATGCACACATATAGAGGTGCACATGTACACGAGTAGGTAGTCACACACAGGCTTAAGTAGCAATTGTAGAGTAATGTAGTGGGATTGCAAATATCCACTAATGAGCCCATTTTATTAGAGGATCAGGCCTTTATGTGAGTGCTGGCAATGACTGACTGCACCATTTTTCTATCTCTGAATATCTATATTTGAATAGACTGAAAATAGTTTCTAATGTGATATATGCTAGAAACTCACTGAGAGTACATCATAGAAAGTCTTAATTTACAACAAAAAAATATGTTTGAGGTAATGATTATATTTATTAGCTTTATTTACCCACTATACAACATTATATATATATATATATATATATATATATATATATATATATTCATTCAACATTTTAGACACACAACACACACACATATATATATATATATATATATATATATATATATATATATACACATATACATATATATAGTTATTTTTCTAAGACAAGACTGATTGGGCCCAGGATGGCCTTATCTGACCCCATAGAGAGCAGTGACTTTGATACTGTGGCCTCCTTCTTGCACCTACAGCAAACTTCAATAGCATGCACAGCATTCTGTCTTTGGAGCATCTATAATATGGGTGTGATAAGGGTTTGCTCCTACATCTATCTACTACAGATGTCTCTTGTTCCTGTGGCAAGTTTGTTTCCTTCATTCTTTTATTAACTAATTTTGGTGATATATGAATATTTAGTAATAATTTTAAGTCCATTTACACATATATACTATGGCATATCATAAAATCTCTTGTATCTATGCCCTCCCAGAGCCAAATGTAATTTTAGTAAAGTAATTAACATCTATTAGAAAAATTACCTTCTCATTCAGTATGAAATATTCATATGTCTGGGCCGTGGATAGTAAGAAACACCTGAACGAATATAAAACCTGAATATTAATTTTGAATGAGGAAATATATGGTTCAGAATGGTCTCTACCTCATAAAGTGCATATCTAATTAGGTTTCATAGTCTGGGGTCAAAAGACTGTGACTACAAAACCGTTTTGTGCATTTACTAAAGATCTTGGAAAGAAAAAGGGTTGAAGAGATGTGATAGGAACCAGGAGGATCTCGTATGAGATAAAGAAGGCTCTCAAAAGTTACCCACAAACTTCAGTTCTGGCCACCTTAGGTGTGAAATCGGCAGTCCCATGGTCCCCAGAGGACTCTCCATGCTGCAGGTGCCCTAGCACACCCATATCTTAGGATCACTGGTGAATCAAACAGAACATCTGTCCCAAAACAATCATGAGGGGCCTGTGACAGCAGAAGCAAGGACACAGGGCCCTGTCTGACCAGCAGCTCAGGTTTCTTCTGCTCAGTGCTGACTCACTCTACAGGGATGGACAAGAGGCAGCCCAATCTGGGGGCCCTGGGACCACACCCTGTAGCCCCAGGGTTATGGGAGAGAGGGGAGAGGGAAGAGAGGTTCCCACACATGAGAGAGTGAGTACAGCCTTGATGAGCAGAGACTATCTATGGTTTTAGAGCTTTATTATAGAAATGCAGGGAGAAAGACAGAAGGGAGAGAGAGTGTGTGTGTGTGTGTGTGTGTTTCTGTCTTAATCAGTGTTTCTATTCCTGCATAAACATCATGACCAAGAAGCAGTTGGGGAGGAAAGGGTTTATTCAGCTTACACTTCAATACTGCTGATAAAACCAAGGAAGTCAGGACTGGAACTCAAGCAGGTCAGGGAGCAGGAGCTGATGCAGAGGCCATGGAGGAAGAAGAATGTTCTTTACTGGCTTGCTTCCACTGGCTTGATCAGTCAAGACTACAAGCCCAGAGATGGCACCATCCACAAGGGGACCTCCCCGCTTGATCACTAATTGAGAAAATGCCTTACAGCTGGATCTCCTGGAGGCATTTCCCCAAATGAAGCTCCTTTCTCTGTGATAACTCCAGCTGTGTCAAGTTGACACAAAATTAGCTAGTACAGAGAGGGAGAGAGAGAGAGAGAGAGAGAGAGAGAGAGAGAGAGAGACTAGAGAATAAGAGGAGGAGAGGAGAGAGGAGAGGAAAAGACAAAGAGGAGAGGAGAAGAGGGTAAGAGCAAGATAACAAAGAATGAGGGAAATGAGAGAGCAAGGAGAGGCCAAACAGCCCCCTTTAAAGTATGCTGCTATTTTTTCTGTTGCTAGGTAACTGGGGAGGAGTTTAGCCTGAAGGTCAAAAGCTTGGGACATTGCCTACTTCACTTCTAGCCATGCTTCTCTTGTGGGGCTATGGGGGATGGTATCTTAGGCAGGATCCAAAGTTCCAGGAGCATGAGAGAACTCCTTCCATTCCATGTAGTTAAATTATGACCACCAGGGTCAGAGATTCAGCATCTCAGTTCGACTGGAGACTAGCCTGTCTATGCATAGCCCAATGCCCCAGAAAGAAATTCCTCCCATCATATAATAATCAAAACATCAAATGCATAAAACAAAGAAAGAATATTAAAAGCAGTAAGGAATAAAGGTCAAGTAAAATATACAGGCAGGCCTATCAGAATTACATCTGACTTCTCCCAGAGAAAGCCAGAAGATCCTGGACAGATGTTATGCAGACCCTAAGAGAACAAAAATGCCAGTCCAGGCTAATATACCCAGCAAACCTCTCAATTACCATAGATGGAGAAACGAAGGTTTTCCATGACAAAACCAAATTTACACTATATCTTTCCACAAATCCAGCCCTTCAAAGGATAATAAAGGGAAAACTTCAACACAAAGAGTGAAACTAAGCTCGAGCAAAAGCAAGAAAGTAATCTTTCAACAAGCCTAAAGAAGATAGCCACAAGAACAGAAACGCAAGTCTAGCAACAAAAATAACAGGAAGCAAAAACAACTTTTTCTTATTATCTCTTAATATCAATGAATTCAATTCCCCAATAAAAAGACATAGACTAACAGACTGGTTACATAAATAGGATACAACTTTTTGCTGCATACAGAAAACCAACCTCAGGGACAAAGACAGACACTACCTCAGAGTAAAAGGTTGGAAAACAATTTTCCAAGCAAATAATCCCAAGAAACAAGCTGGAATAGCCATTCTAATATCGAATAAAATCAACTTTCAACCCAGTTATCAAAAAAGATAAGGAGAGACACCTCATACTCATCAAAGGTAAAATTTACCAAGATGAACTCTCAATTCTGAACATCTATGCTCCAAATGCAAGGGCATCCACATTCATTAAAGAAACTTTGTGAAAACTCAAAGCACACATTACACCTCACACAATAATAGTGGGAGACTTCAACACCCCACTCTCATCAATGGACAGATCCTGGAAACAGAAACTAAACAGAGACACAGTGAAACTAACAGAAGTTATGAAACAAATGGATTTAGCAGATACCTATAGAACATTCCATCCTAAAACAAAAGCATATACCTTCTTCTCAGCACCTTATAGAACCTTCTCAAAAATTGACTATATAATTGGTCACCAAACAGGCCTCAGCAGATATAAAAATATTGAAATAATCCCATCCACCCTATCAGATCACCACAAACTAAGGCTGACCTTCAATAACAACATAAATAATAGAAAACTCACATACATGTGGAAGCTGAACAAGAATATACTCAATGATAACTCAGTCAAGGAAGAAATAAAGAAATTAAAGACTTTTTAGAGTTTAATGAAAATGAAGCCATAACATACACAAACGTATGGGACACGATGAAAGTAGTCCTAAGAAGGAAACTCATAGCTCTGAGTGCCTCCAAAAAGAAGCTGGAGCAACACACACTAGCAGCTTGACAGCACACCTGAAAGCTCTCGAACAAAAGGAAGCAAATACACCCAAGAGGAGTAGAAGGCAGGAAATAATCTAACTCAGGGCTGAAATCAACCAAGTGGAAACAAAAAGAACTATACCAAGAATCAACCAAACCAGGAGCTGGTTCTTTGAGAAATTCAACAAGATAGATAAACCCCTACCGAACTAACTAGAGGGTACAGGAACAGTATCCTAATTAACAAAATCAGAAATGAAAAGGGAGATATAACAACAGAATCTGAGGAAATCCAAAACATCATCAGATCCCACTACAAAAGTCTATACTCAACAAAACTGGAAAACCTGGATGAAATGGACAATTTTCTAGACAGATACCAGGTACCAAAGTTAAATCAGAATCAGATTGATGATCTAAACAGTTCCAAATCCCCTAAAGAAATAGAAACAGTCATTAATAGTTTCCCAACCAAAAAAAAAAAAAAGCCCAGGAGCAGTTGGGTTTAGTGCAGAGTTCTATAGTTCTATCAGACCTTCAAAGAGGACTTGTTTCTAATACTCATCAAACTATTCCACAACATAGAAACAGACAGCACTCTACCTAGTTCATTCTATGAAGCCACAACAACTCTGATATCTAAACCACACAAAGACCCAACAAAGAAAGAGAACTTCAGACCAATTCCCCTTATGAATATCAATGCAAAAATACTGAATAAAATTCTTGCCAACCAAATCCAAGAATGCATAAAATGATCATCCATCATGATCAAGTATGCTTCATCCCAAGGATTCAAGGATGGCTCAATATACAGAAATCCATCAATGTAATTCACTATATAAGCAAACTCAAAGAGAAAAAACACATGATCATCTAATTAGATGCTGAAAAAGTATTTGACAAAGTCCAACAACCCTTCATCATAAAAGTCTTGGAAAGATCAGGAATTCAAGGCCCACACCTAAACATAATAAAAGCACTACACAACAAACCAGTAGCCAACATCAAAGTAAATAGTGAGAAACTGGAAGCAGTCCCACTTAAATCAGGGACTAGACAAGGCTGTCCACTCTCTCCCTACATATTTAATATAGTACTTGAAGTCCTAGCCAGAGCACATAAACAATAAAAGGAAATCAAAAGAATACAAAATGGAAAGGAAGAAATCAAAATATCACTATTTGCAGGTGATATGATAGTATATATAATTGACCCCAGAAATTCCACCAGAGAACTCCTAAACCTGATAACTTTAGTGAAGTAGCTGGCCTTTCTCTACACAAAGGATAAACAGGCTGAGAAAGACATTAGGGAAACAACACCCTTCAAAATAGTCACAAATAAAATAAAATACCTTGGTGTGATTCTAACTAAGGAAGTGAAAGATCTGTATGATAAGAACTTCAAGTCTTCGAAGAAAGAAATCAAAGAATATCTCAGAAGATAGACACATCTACGATGCTCATGGATTGGCAGGATTAATATAGTCAAAATGGCTATTTTGCTGAAAGCAATCTACAGATTCAATGCAATCCCCATCAAAATTCCAACTGAATTCTTCACAGAGTGAGAAGGGGCAATTTGCAAATTCATCTGGAATAACAAAAATCCTAGGGTAGCAAAAACCATTCTCAACAATAAAAGAACCTCTGGTAGAATCACCATCGCTGACCTCAAGCTGTACTACAGAGCAATTGTGATTAAAAACTGCAAGGTACTGGTACAGTGACAGACAGGTAGATCAATGGATCAGAATTGAAGACACTGAAATGAACCCATACATGTATGGTCACTTTATCTTTGACAAAGGAGCTAATACCATCCAGTGGAAAGAAGACAGCATCTTCAACAAATGGTGCCTGTAGAAAAATGAGAAATGACGCATCTTATCTCCTTGTACAGAGCTCAAATATAAGTGGATCAAAAAACTCCACATAAAATCAGAGACACTGAAACTTATAGAGAAGAAAGTGGGGAAGAGCCTCAAAGATATGGGCACAGGGGAAAGATTCCTGAACAGAACACCAATTCTTGTAAGGTCAAGAATGGACAAATGGGACCTCATAAAATTACAAAGCTTCTGTAAGGCAAAGGACAATGTTAATAAGAACAAAAGGCGACCAACCGATTTGGAAAAGACCTTTACCAATCCTAAATCCGATAGGGGGCTAATATCCAATATATATAAAGAACTCAAGATGTTAGACTCCAGAAAACCAAATAACCCTATTAAAAATTGGGTACAGAGCTAAAGAAAGAATTCTCAACTGAGGAATACTGAATGGCTGAAAAGCACCTAAAAAATGTTCAACATCTTTAATCATCAGAGAAATGCAAATCAAAACAACCCTGAGATTCCACCTCACACCAGTCAGAATGGCTAACATCAAAAACTCAGGTGACAACAGAGGCTGGCAGGGATGTGGAGAAAGAGGAACAGTCCTCCATAGCTGGTGGGACTGCAAGCTGGTACAACCACTCTGGAAAACATTTTGGAAGATCCTCAGAAAATTAGACAAAGTTCTACTGGAAGATTCAGCAATACTATTCCTGGCTATATACCCAGAAGATGCTCCAACATGTAATAAGGACACATGCTCCACTATGTTCATAGCAGCCTTATTTATAATAGCTAGAAGCTGGAAAGAACACAGATATCACTCAACAGAGGAATGGATACAGAAACTGTGGTACATTTACACAGAGTACTACTAAGCTATTAAAAACAATGAATTCTTGGGCAAATGGATGGATCTGGAGGATACCCATGGAAGGAGTTACAGAGAAAAAGTAGAGACTGAGCAAATGACCATCCAGAGTCTGCCCACTTGGGTATCCATCCCATAAACAACCACCAAACCCAGACACTATAACAGATGCCAACAAGAGCCTGCTGACAGGAGACTGATATACCTGTCTCCTGAGGACCTCTGCCAGTAACTGGCAAATACAGAAATAGATGCTCACAATCATCCATTGGATGGATCACAAGGTCCCCAAAGAAGGAGCCAGAGAAAGGACCCAAGGAGCTGAAGGGATCTGAAACCCCATAGGAGGAACATCAATATGAACTAACCAGTACCCCTAGAGCTCCTTGGAACTAAACCACCAATCAAAGAAAACACCTGGTGAGACTTGTGGCTCTAGCTTTATATGTAACAGAGGACCCTAGTCAGTCACCAATGGGAGGAGAAGCCCAAGGTCCTGTGAAGTTTCTATGCCCCAGTATCGGGGAATGCCAGGACTGGGAATGGGTGTGGGTGGGTGGGGGAGCAGGGGGAGTAAGGAGGGGACAGGGGATTTTCAGAGGGAAAACTAGGAAAGGGGATAACATTTGAAATGTAAATAAAGAAAATATCTAATAAAAATAATAATAAAAAGTTACTCAAACATACTCAATGCAAATCTGTGACTTAAAGAGCCCAGAATTTTTCATTGGAAAATTGAATCCATTTGGGGTTCTCTCTAATAAATCAAAAGGTTCCATGGGTCTCCAAGTATTTTTCTGCTAGTTATATATCAGCAATAAGATCTCTTGCTGATGTGTATTTTCAACCTTGGAACCTCCATTTCAGCCCTGTTTTATAGCCTGTGCCAAAACAGATAGATGTACTAAGGTTTCAGATGACCCTTTTGTCCTTTGATTGTGTATGTGTTCAACATGATTTGGTCAATAGATACAAAGCCTTAAATAATGGATGTTTTCCTTATCTTCAAAATGACTGTCTATAAGCAATTCTATCTAAGTAGATATAAATAGCTATATAATTTCATGGTAAAAATCCAGAAGGTAAAGAAGGGTGTGGCATGCTCCTCGTTTAATCTAACTACAGGATAAAAGACTTCTGTAAATCAGAAAAGCAGTATGTCTTCTTGCTTTTCTGCTGTATGCTCTTTCTTACAGTTACTAAGTTACCAACAACATTTAAACATTTGAATATCCTTCATGAAGTGCTGCAGATATGTTCATAGTCTAGCAATCATCAAAATGTCTACAAATTCATAACATATAACAAAGTAAGGAAAGCAAAATGTAATACACATGAGCAGATAGCATGTCTTCATGAGTTAATGGCATTACTTCCCTGTTGATTTCATTAATTTACATGCCTACATTACCCGGTTGTAGATGAGTGTTCCTGTTAATGCCCTTGACATCAAGAGCTGGGCACACAAATAACACAGAGGTGTGAAAATTTCAGTCTGTTTGCAGTATCTGCTGTGGCTCCAGGTCATAGGCAGCGCTCATGAGGTTCAGTTGGCTCATAAAGAAGTGAAAGCAATAACTGCTCCTCTACACGTGCAATACTGGATGGACTCATCAGATTTTAATCACTTATTAATTTACATGTGTATATAACAACACTGGTTTTAAAAACAGGATGAAAATTTGGAGGGAGCATAGAGAAGCAGGATGTTGAATTGGAAGGAAACAATACAATTTTATTTTGTCCAAGATAATGAAAACCGCAGCTGTAACCTTCCCTGCTAAGCGCATGGGCAATGTGTGAGCATCCTCAATCAGCAGCCCACTCCAGACCCTGAGTTCAGAGGTTGGTGAAGCCTTCAGGCCATGGGAGTCTGAATCTGAGTGTTCCTCACTCTGCACAGTTCTCAGATGATAACCTCATCCTTATCACCCTCCACTGAGGCAGCAGAGGCAAGAAGCTGATTAATGCCATATCATTTATCTCCATTCCTCATAAACACCAGCTTCTGCTCATCTGATCTGGGGTTGGAAGACCTTTGAATAAAAGGTTGAAGCTCCACAGTGGTGGAAACTACAGATCTTTCCAACTGACAACTGAAGTGTTTGCTCCCCCTTAGCTTTCCCGCTTGCCCCTATTGCTGCCTTGCACATAGATAGCCTTTGGGAAAGCTGCTTACTGCTTGAGGTTCAGTGCACTTTCTGTTTGGTTTTCTTTTTCATTTCTTTTTGGGGTTTTCTTCCTCAGTTTCTCGGGATTTTTCTCTTGTTTCTCATAGAAACAGAGAACACACATGTTACTCACCCCTCTAAGTCGTATTGTAGCCTCACTACATTCTCTATCACTCAAGATCCCAAATTACATTAGACCCAGATTAGGTTTCACAGTATCTGAGAAACAGTCCAGTTTGCTTATTGTGAATTCTGCGCTGTGTGAGCCACAGGACTCACCCTCCTAGCATTATTGTTAAGGTTGTTACAGGATATTGAGCTGGTGTATGTTCACCCTTCCAAAATATAATAACTCAGAGAGTCAAAGCTACATCATTTCCAGATCACCTAAAGCAGCCTGCTGGGCTGCACTGGAGACAGAACTGATGAAATAGAATGGCAACTCCCCATACCCTCTGGGTGGCATTAACCCTCCAACCCTTTACATTCATTAACTGACTTAGCTCTCCACACTGTTTATGAGAGAAAAGACCACTATTTCCTGGTTTTAAAGATAAAGCATGTCTCAAATATGCATGGGATACACATGAAGAAAAATACACTTGTCGTCTATCAGAACATCAAATTTGACTGGCTATCTTATGCTATATCTTAGAACCCTCCAGTATAAACAGATCTGTAGCTGAGAGCTGACATCAAGGCAAGATACTTTAAAGATATAGTGTCAGGTAGGCAAGCAAGCCTGAGTTTATACTCTTTGTTGACTCATGGATTCCAGATTTCCTGCTACAATGTCTGCATGTCCCTTATACTTCATCAAGGGACATTAATTCCCAAAGATGCAGTGTCTGTAGGTGGGAACTGTATGGGGTGGTAATTTCCCCTGTGGATCCATAGGTTGTTGCTGCTGTTACTGCACTATCAACCTCAGGAGAAGAAGGTAAATTTGGTTCACTAGTTCTAGCAAGTCTTAAGATTTGTGCCTACAGCCAGTAGTGGGGGGCAGGGAAAATTAAAGCATGGTAGCCATAATCTGTGTGTGGCCAAAACAGATTAAGAGTTGACAACAGCTCTCTAACTGAACATAAGACCCACTTAACTGGATGGAAAACATGCCTGGTACTAGAATCCTAGCCAACTACTCTCTGCTAATGAAGGCAAAGATCTTGGAGTGGAATATTCATCTGCAACTTTACTAAACCATCAAAATCCCTCTCTATATTCTAAATATTTGCCCTTATACCCACAGATAGGAGTTTTTCAGCTCTCATCAAGGAAATTTCTCTTTGCAAAAAAAAAAAAAGAACAGTATTTTAGAGAACCACAACCAATCAAAAGGACACATTGTGGTGTCCTGTCTCAAAGGATAATCTACAAAACACTAAGGCTAGGCAAGCATCAATGGAAAAGAATAGAAAGATTGTAACAATCAGATCAGAGAGTTTGATGTGAGATCTTGTAGTAGTATCAGAAGCTACATCATAAAGTCTCTTGCACATGAGACAAGACAAAACTTAGCAGAATGAAGATGCCAATAAACATTCTAATGTGAAAGGGGAAATCCCATAAGGCCTAACCCTATAGACACCTAAGGAATTCTCAAAGTGGGAGAAATAGGCTTCCCCAGAGAAGAACACACAAACTGGTGATCGGTGATCCAATACCAAATGGTCAGCAATGAAAACGTACCTGCATTTAATATTACCCAGACTGAGCAGTTTGTATTTAGGTAATTATGTGTATATGTCTATGTGTATGCGTACATGATACACATATGTAATCACAGCAGTAGAGAATATGACCTCTAGTAAAATTTTGAGCCAAATTTGAAGCAAGGATTAATTAAATATGACCAGGATGATGGAATCTGTCCAGGTCCATTCCTGGGTTCCCAGAAAATGGTGATATATCAAATTTTGCAGCTGCTTAAAAAGGCAACCCAAGGGCACTATTTCCGATCAGGTCCAACCAGGGCCATATGTATTAATATATACTTTCTGCCCGTGTAGCTCCCGCCTACATGTGATCATGAAAACTTGTTTAAGGGAGTGAAATCATAAACAGCAGCCTCCAGCATTTCAGAGGAATTATCTGTCCTTGAGCAAGGACCTTACAGGGTAGAGGTATTTTTGTTTTATAAAACTCCTAGGCATAGTAATTAAAACTTTAAACATGGCATTGGCTCTCACAATAATACATATACATATATACCCGTATGTGAATATATTTATATACAATTAATGAAAAGACAGAGGCCATGAATTTGAAAGAGAGCAAGGAAGGGTATATGGTATAATTGAATGTAGAAAAGAGGTAAATTTTGGAATTATATTGTAATCTAAAAATAAGAAATATTTATTTGTAAATGTTGACACAAGCAAGTAGAATCTAGAGTTACACAGTAATTCAAGAGATCGAGAGCGGTAGACTCATTCACAAACTAACTAAAGTGACAAAATGTGGAGAGGGAAGCAAAACAAGAGGGGCTGCGGGGGAGACGGGTGGAGAGGGAGGGGTAAACGTAGAGGCGTAGAGGGAAGCAAAACAAGAGGGGCTGCAGGGGGAGACGGGTGGAGAGGGAGGGATAAACATGGAGAGGGAGGGAGGAAGAAAGCAGAACGGTAGATTGTTTCTCTCTTCTCTACTTCTGACATCTCAATCAAGGTGTTCTATCATTCTGTAGTTCTCTCTCTCTCTCTCTCTCTCTCTCTCTCTCTCTCTCTCTCTCTCTCTCTCTCTCTCTCTCTCTCTCTCTCTCTCTCTCTCTCTTTCTCTCTCTCTCTCCTTTCTCTTCCTTCTTCGAAGAAAGGTTTGTGAACTCTAGGGTTTCCTAGAGCTTAATAGTCCTAATTAGAAACATCTTATTTTCCCATATAGAGTATATGAAGACAATGGCTTTGGGAAATGAGATTCAGAATTATTTAAGAAAGCAAGATTATTCTTGGACGGCAATGACCTGCATAAAGCCAATTAAGAGTGGCGGGAATGGTCACCTTCAGACCTTGCTAAGAGCAATGGGTTATTAGAAGAGCAGAGGTGGGTGGACCCAGGTGAGGAGGTGAAGGTCAAAGATTATGGTGGAAATATAAGGGGAAATCAAAGGGAGAAATGGATTGTCTAAATCAGCTCGGGAGACTTTGACCTATGTCTTGACAGACTGAGGAAATGAAATGCATTCATATTTTGTGAACATAGGCAAATATATATTTTCATTTTTAACTAATTACAATATGGCTTTAAATAGTTAATTCAGAGTAAAAATTTGTGAATTCAAGTTTGCCTGGAGTACTTACAAAAAATAAATGAGATGTTTATTTGAAAGTGCTTTGAAAGCTCTAAATTGCCACTCAAATATCATTGACCTTTTTTGTGGAGATCAATTTATTGGTACCCTAATGGATTTTTTTCCTAAATAGAAAAGTTCTCAGCTGTTTCTAAACACGTATTTTTAAAAGAGGAATCAAGGGTCATGCTAAACTCTGACACGGATAAAATGCAGTTCATTAGTGAGATAGATTCCATTACTCCATACCAGATGTTCAGATCCCTGTCCCAAAGTATCTCTGCCTGTGCTAGAAGAAGGCCTCGTTGAACTCTGAAGTGGCATTGAGACTTGCTTTGACTGACAGATGTAGAAGAGATGTATTCTTCTGAGGAGCACAGTTCAAGACTCTGAGTCTCTCTTCCTTCTGTCACACTGGGGAGCAATGGACAGTGCAGCAGCCACTCTGTCAGGATCCAGGGTGACAATGGCAGGCAGGAAAGCAGTCAACCCAAGTTGAGATGCTCAGATACCACTAAGAGAACAAAACCTTTGCTGTTGACATGTAACAGAGAACTCTGAGCTGGCCTTAGCTCCATTAGCTAACGCTTATGGTTTTATTTAATGTCTCTCCTGCTAGATCTGCTGTTGGGCAAGTATTATGCAATAGCTCAAGGTGTGTTTTAAAACAGTCCTCTCTGCTTGCCTCACGTATTCTTTCCCATGCCTGTCTGATATTTTGAAAATTAAATTAAATTAAATTAAAAACTCCCTAGTCTGTCTCTTTTCTTCTATTAAGCTTCTTGTACTCCAGCCCCTTACTCCAAACCTCTTGCTTTGGAATGATAAGACTCCATCCCTCTCCCCTGGACTGTTACCCACCTGCCAACTTTCTCCATCATGATTTCTAACTCCTCCTCTCTCCTGAAAGACTCTCTGAGTAATGACTAGTGTTTCAATACTGGTAAAGATGGGTAGATTTCCTCACACTTTGTTTTACAAGATGCATAGACAAGATTTCAAAATAAATAAAATTGTTAAAAGAAACTCTTTTTTTCTTTGCTATATGTGTAAGTCTGTTCATGGGTGTGTGGCAAGGTCACACATGTGTTCATTATATTATGAGTTCCTCTGTGTGTGTGTGTGTGTGTGTGTGTGTACTCAGTGGTCATCCTAAGGAACTCTGAGAATAAATATAGGGTCTGCCCTTAAACTTGAAGCTGACTCAACTAAGCCATCTGGGCAATAATCCCAGGCATCTGGTTGTCTTTGCTTCTCCAAACTGTGATTGTGTAATCCTATCATAATACCCAGCACTTTACATGGGTTCTTGGGTCACAAACACAGGTCTTCGTACTTATGAGGAAGGCATTCATTGGATTGGGCTGTCCCTCTAGCCTAACACTGTTTTGCTTTAAATACCTGTGTTGCTCATGTTCTGGAAAGTTTCCTATGTCCATGTAGGTGCTCCGTGAACTTTGACACTTAGATGCCATGTCAAAGGGCAAATACATCCATTTACAGTCTCTTTCATATTTTCCTTTTAGAATCACTTTGTCTAAGATATCATCTAAAACTCTAAGCTAATACAGTTACTAAGTTAGTCTAACCTATCTATTAACAACACATGTATCCCTCAGGTCAGGAACTTTTGTTTTGGATTCTATATTCAGCTATATGTACAGATAGATGGATAAATAGACTGATAGATGAGAGCTAGGTGATGGATAGATTATAGATAGATAAAAACATACGTGTATAGATACATATGTGTATGCTGCACAAACAGTACAAACATGCATTAATAAGAGATAGACATAGGTCATGGGCAGAAGCTAGGTAGGAAATAGATACCGTATGATTAGACAGAGGAGGTTTGTACATAGACATAGGAGTTTGTACATCCTAAAATTCACTGTAGGAAACATTATTGAGAACTTAATCACACCAAGACGTTTGGAAGGAGCTAAGGAGGTTTTAAGCCTTGTGTGGAGGAGCAACACTGTCAACCAGACAGACATCCCCCCCCCCCCGAGCTCCTGGGGACTGGACTACCAACCAAAAAGTACACATGGAAGGACCCATGGCTCTGGCTGCATATCTGGCAGAGGATGGCCTTGTTGGACATCAGTGGGAGGAGTGGCCCTTGGTCCTGTGGGGGTTCAATGCCCCAGTGCAATGGAATACTAGGGTAAGAAAACAGGAGTGGGTGGGTGGGTGGGGGAGTACTCTCTTAGAGACAGGGGAAGGGGGTATGGAATAGGGGCTTTCTGGAGGGGAGACCTGGTAAGGGGATAGCATTTGAAATGTAAATTTTAAAAAGTATCCAATAAAAGGAAAAAAACTCAATAAAAGAAGGAAAATATAATTTAATCAGGCTGCATTGATGCATAATGGTAGGCTATGCTAAAAGCACAGAGGCAAGGGAACTATGAGTTTGAGGACAGTCTGAGCGACATTTGGGGTGAAGAGCTGTCTAAGTGGTTAAGAGTACTTACACATATTGTAAGAGTACTTACACATATTGTAAGAGTACTTACACATATTGTAAGAGTACTTACACATATTGTAAGAGTACTTACACATATTG
>NC_034593.1:142929048-142959133 GCF_900095145.1 Mus pahari | reverse complement strand
TACACATATTGTAAGAGTACTTACACATATTGTAAGAGTACTTACACATATTGTAAGAGTACTTACACATATTGTAAGAGTACTTACACATATTGCAGAGAACCCAGGCTTGGTTCTCAAAACCAAGATGCCATCTTACAACCACTTGTAACTCCAGTTACTGGAAATCTAGTGACCACTTCTGTCTTCCCCAGGCTCTTGCGTGTATATGGTGCACATACATACACTCAGATGCACACACACACACACACACACACACACACACACACACACACTATCATCTATCTATCTAGATATTGATGCATTTAAAGATAGCTATAGACAGATAGATTATAGATTATATATAAATATATAGTATGAGTATATATAATAATATTTTAAAAATGTTCATAGTTCTCATTTGTTTACTATGAAAATGGATGGACTTATTTGCCAATGTGCATATTACATAATATACATTTGTTCTAAGTAAATTAGATTATAAAAAAATTAAAACATCAGGACAAGAATTGATTCAGAATATGTACTAAATTCCAACAGCAAGTTAGCCATGGATAAAACATCACCCAGTGACGATAGACTGTCAAACCCAGTTTCATAGACAACAAGGTTCCTCAGACAGAATGCTGCGGAAGCATCCTCCACGGCTGCATAGTCTTCTCTCTGCCTTTCACATAGCTTTATTCCTGAGTGTTTGGAACCAAACCTTATCACCAATCCTGAGTTCTGTGGTTTCACAGTATTTGGGTTCCTTTTTCTCACTCATACTCAGTCTGAAAACACCTAGGATGGAATCCAGGGTGAACCACACAGGCCCAGATGAAGGGAGTCTTAGGAGATCCCAGCAGGTCCAGGCCTTACCAACAATGATGCCTCCTCCATTTTTATACTAAGTAAAAATAAAATTGCATGAGATTATGAGGTTATCCACTCCATTACAGCCTACACTTGTGGTGACAGACAGTTCAACTTCCTTTCCATTGACACGATACCTCCCTGCTTGTATTTACCCTTGCAAATCGTGATGAGGAAGTAACATACATAGGAGGTGTCATATGGTGCCCATGATTCATTACAGAACCCTTGATAGTAGTAACCCTAGACAGCATCATTCATATGAACACCGAGGAGCTGTTCTTGAAACCTAGAATCTTAGCTGTACAGATGCTCTCTCTGGCTCTGTCTACTATGGGCAGCTGCACAGACTCCACAGCCAAACTTTCCCGACTATAGAAAAGACTTTATTCCTATACTGAGAGACATTACACTGTGCTTGCTGTGTGACAGCTTCCTCTAAGACGGAAACATTCTATTCTCCGGAGAAAATTCTTAAACAGCCCAAAAATAGCTTCAGAAAGTCCCTAAAACTGAACAGATTCGCTAGCCCCATTGCTCCCAAGTTGTAAACAAGCCAAGCTGCTGAGAGTCACTCTCAGAAGAAAACAAAAAGCTTGACTCTAAGACTAGGCCCAGCTGCCTGGAAGTCATTTAGACAACTGAGTTCCTTGGAAAGGACACTCTTTAAACTGTTGAACTTTGTGAAGTCTGTGCCATGTACACTAGGTTTCCAGATTTTGTATCTTGTTATCTGTGCTGGTGTGGACTTTGGTGATACAGCTGTCTTTGGGTCAATTATGGTTCTGAAAGTAACCCCTCATCCATATTACTGCAAATAAACTAAATAAAATCATTCACCAGGCAAGACTTGGGTAGTATCTAGTTGGGCCTGTCATGGGTTCCCTATCTAGAGTAAGTAGATGTGTGTTGTGCCTCCTCGGGGAAATTCGTGTCACACAACAGTAATCAATCACTCTTGGATCCCAAGTGCAGTGGCTTGCACGAGAAATGTTCTTAGTAGGTGCTAGGTCACAAGGCAGGTAGACTCCTAAATGTCAGCACTGATGGCGGTGACTTGACTCCCACCAGAGCTGGGAATAACTAGGAAACAGAAACCTAAATTATTTCTCAGCAGCTCTTCATGCCTGACTGAACACGGCTAACTTGTCAGCGGCTCATATGTCTGAGAAGTCTCTGTGAAAGCACCTGGCGGCTCTATCTCACGAGCAGACCATGCGTACCCCATCATCCACCCACATGAAACCCCACAAGCTTCTTGATGTTAGTGCTATCCTCTACTGTCCAAGGAAGCTGGCCAGGATTTTATTGAACTGTTCTCTTCATGGAGTGTCTGTGTACAGTGGTTTCTTGCTGCATCGACTTGTATTTTATGATGGAACAGGGAAGGACTCCTGGGTCCTCCTTTCGGGACCCACTCCTTTCTTTAAGGGAACCAAAATCTGGTACTCAGCACACTGGTGGTGTGCATCATTTGCTTCTGGCATCCATCAAGTTCGCCTCTAGACTGAGTTCCTTGTTCTCACCACTTCTCTTCTCACAGACTGAGGTGAAATTCTTTCTCTCAGACATATCTAATCAGTTTCACTTTTTCTTCATATCAGAAAGTCTCCCTGCATGCCAGGCAGTTTCTTATGCTCTCTTGGGAAGCCATCACTTGGTTAGGGATGCACATCTTGATCTAGGGATTCTCTTGATGAACCTCAGTCCACTTGGTAACATGCTTTGGGGCACTAACCCTAGCTTACTGCTCCCTCCTGTATACTTATGACCTGTAAACAGTTCCTACCTCGTCATGCTTGTATACCCTATGCTCTCCTCTTAATAGAGGCCCTTTACTTCTAACCAGTTCCCAGTGTCTGAATTTGAAAGGAAAGACTTTTCCTAATTGTCAGCTACCCATTTTTTTGTTCTGAAACGGTGGTTCCTTTCTGTGAAACCCCTTCTCAGGACTCTTTCAACACCTTAACCTTGGGATTTTCTTAGTGTAAGTATGAACCCACCAATCTTCTTCCCTGCCCTCTTAATTTCTCTTCTCTCTTGGACTCTGATACTAATAAGCTTTGATATTGCTTTCATTTCAATAGAGCTTGGCCTTAGAACAAACCAGTCTTAATGATCAAAATATTCAATTTCTAAATTCTCATCCATGTTAACAGCTTCTGTCAAATGGACAAATGAGCTAAATCCCTTTAAGTCGAGTCTTTTCTGCTCTCCACCTTATCTTTCCCTCTGGTCACTGGGTTCAGTTTTACAGAGATTTAAATATATTTGGTATGGATAGCATTAAAATATTATCACAAGCTGTTATAGTCTCTTAAAAAGCTGGCTCTAGAGATGGGATTGGACCTGCCCACTCTAGACCAAAGTGTGTTTATAAAACTTTTCCTATAAAGTCTCTATCCTGGATCAAAGGGGCCACCTAACTCTCTGACAGAGAGAAAGAGAGAAAAATGAACCCTCACCCCACACCCACTTTCCAAACATATGGTCAGCTTTTGCTTAAGAATAGCTAAGAGAAGTATCCACACTTTGATCTTTCTTCTTCTTGAGTTTCATGTGTTTTGCCAATTGTATCATGGGTATTCTAAGTTGCTGGGCTAATATCCACTTATCAGTGAGTACATATCAAGTGATTTCAGAAGAAGAAAGACCAAAGTGTGGATACTTCTATCCTCCTTAGAATGGGGAACAAAATACCCATGGAAGGAATTACAGAGACAAAGTTTGGACCTGAGATGAAAGGAAGGACCATCCAAAGACTGCCCTGCCCAGGGATTCATCCCAAAATCAGCCACCAAACACAGACACTATTGCATTTGCCAGCAAGATTTTGCCAACAGAACCCAGATATAGCTGTCTCTTGAGAGGCTATGCCAGTGCCTGGCAAATACATAGGATGGAATACAGGGCCCAACATGGAGGAGCTAGAGAAAGTACCCAAGGAGCTGAAGGGGTCTGCAACCATATAGATGGAACAACAATATGAGCTAACCAGTACCCCTAGAGCTCATGTCTCTAGTTGTATATGTAGCAAAAGATGGCCTAGTTGGCCATCATTGGGAGGAGAGGCCCTTGGTCTTGCAAAGATTATATGCCCCAGTAGAGGGGAATGCCAGGGACAGGAAGTAGGAGTAGGTGGGTTGGGAGCAGGGCAAGAGAGGGTATTGGGGACTTTTGGGATAGGTTTTGAAATGTAAATGAAGAAAATATCTAATAAAAATTGCTTAAAATAAATAAATAAATAAATAATAGCTAAGGGATAAACTTTCCAATAGAAGATAATACCTCTTCTTTCAGTCCCTCTTCCTTTTTTCTTTAGTTTTATTTATGGTCTTTAAAATCTTTGATGAAAAACATGTAAGTTATAAAATCTGTAACAAAAAAAAGTAACTCAAAACTTGTAAAAAGATGTAGAGCTAATAATATTAATTTGCTATAACATATTACACACACACACACACACACACATACATACATACACACAGTATTTAAATCTCTCTTATTTAGCAAAATAGTTATTAAAAAATTAGACTAAGGAGAAAACACTAGGCCTCTAAGATATTTCAGTTAAGGTTAGATTTTTATATGACCATTTTTGTTCTAAAAGTAAAATCAAAATTCAAATAAAAACAAACAAACAACCCCCCCAATAAGGACAAAACCATAAACATAAACATGGTTTATAGTAAATATGACTTATGGACAATATGTTTGACTATCAATATTTGTGGATGTCTAAGGTTATAATGATCTCTTCAGGCTTACAAAAACTTACTTAAAGACATAATTACTAGGTCTTTGCTAACTGTGCTAAGCTGTAGATATTTGGATAAGCTGAGTCCTAAAAAAAGAAAGAAAAATAAAAGTATGGAGCTTTATAAGAGACAACTGTAAAAGGAAAAACAAAGCTGCCCAACTCTGTGGACTGTATTCATGATTCAAAGTTTCTTCTGATCCTCATTCAAAGTGTAAAATTAAGTCTCAAATGGGGAAAAAATTACAAAATCCTAATTTTATAAAAATTACTAACTTATAAACCGTGAAGCATAGTTAAGACATGCACATTAATGATCAAATTTTTATTGCACTTAAAACTTGTGTTTCTAGACATACTAATTATTTATATAAAATTCATTTACAGAGACAAGGTTTAACTTCCTGCATATGGTATCAAAATTCAATCTGAAGCAAGTAACTAAAAAGAGTAAAGCTTGTTTAATATAAAATAATTTTCAAAATCGGGTGCTCGATGGTGGCCCTCAAATCTCCCAGTAAGATCTGACATGGCACTTAAGGTGTTTACTACAAAGGATTCACAAGACAGACAGAAAGAACACACTTCTGGCCTTGAGGCCACAACTCAAAGAAGATAGGGGACCAGCAACTCCACTGGGCACCTTATACAAGTGAGACAACACTGATCACTGTGCAAAAATCTGCCCCTCACAACATCTGTGGCCAGGCCCAGACTATGGCAAGATAAGGCATGGGAGGGTTGACTCCCCCTCACTGCCTTGCCGAAGACTGGCACTGACCTGGGACTTTACCATCATCCTGATTCCCAGGAAGGAGCCCTGGAATCTGTCCAGACAGCAGATAAGACTGTCATTTGCAATTGATACTTAGGTCATTTGCTTTTTACTTCCTGTTTAATCTCTGTGAAGGGTGTTGATGTCAGCTTCACCTGCCCAAGGCCACAGGTCTCTTCTGCTCCCTCAAGCCATCTGATGACTCCTATCATCTTCCTTATGTTTCTCTCAACTCCAGTACTGGGAAGGGATATCATGGCTAAACCTTACTTCTCCTTTTCCTTTAACTCCTTGAACTTTCCTTCTCCTAGCATTTGAGGACTAACCTCCCTCTGGTTCCAGTTAAATACAAATTAAATATGTTTCCCTATCTTGTAGCAAATAAATAAATTATGATACTTGTAAGGAAAACAAAACATAGAGCTTATTTGTCAGATAAAATATTTTGGTGTTTCCTCTGGTCAAAGTTAAAAAGTCTACTTTCACATTAGAAAACATTCTGGCTTTGCAATAGCTTTGGATACAAAAGATGGACGCACTGCTTTCTGATGTTACAAATTTGGGGGCTTAAAAATGGTTAATTATCTTTGCCTTTTAAAAACTGAGGTTCAATCACCTCCCAGCCTAAATTGATTATAAAAACAAAGCAAAACAAAACAATAGGAACAACAACAAAGTATTACATTCTGATCAGGTTTATGAATGTTTCAAGTGTAAAAGTCAGGCCCTCTTTTGTCCTAGTATTAAGGCTGCCTGCTGAGATGGGTAGACTCATAAACACATTTCAGTGAAAGAAAAAAATTCAAAACTACCATGCCTCTGCCAGCAACTGAAACATTTTTAACTCATACTTTATCTATCTATGATGTTTAGAAAGACTTTCCAGTGACTGATCTCAATAAGCCAGCACCTGCATCTCATTGTTAATGATTAGGTGTTTCCAGATGAAAAGAAAAAGTACCAGCTTTCAATCCCACCAGCAATGGAGGAGTGTTCCTCTTTCTCCACCACCTTGCCAGCATCTGCTGTCACCTGAGTTTTTTATATTAGCAAGCTGGTACAACCACTCTGGAAATCAGTTTGGCAGTTCTTGGGAAAATTGGACATAGTGCTGAGAACCCAGCAATACCACTTCTGGGCATATCATAGCAAACTTATTCATAATAACCAGAAGCTGGAAACAACCCAGGTGTTCTTCAACAGAGGATACAGAAAATGTGGTTCGTTTACACAATGGAGTACTCCTCAGCTACTTAAAATGATGAATTCATGAAGTTCTTAGGCAAAGGGATGTAACTAGAAAATATCATCCTGAGTTAGGTAAACCAATCACAAAATAACACATATGGTATGCACTCATTGATAAGTGGCTATTAGCCCAGAAGTTCAGAATACCCAAGACACAATTCACAGACCATANGAAGCTCAAGAAGAAGGAAGACCACAGTGTGGATGCTTCGGTCCTTCTTAGAAGGGTGAACAAAATACCTATGGGAGGAGATACAGAGACAAAATTTAGAGCAGAAAGTGAAGGAATGACCATCCAGAGTCTGCCCCACCTGGGAATCCATCCCATATACAGTTACTAAACCCAGACACTATTGTGGATGCCAACAAGAGCTTGCTGACAGGAGCCTGATATAGCTGTCTCCTGAGAGGTTCTGCCAGTGCCTGACAAATACAGAAGTGGAGACTCACAACCATCCATTGGACTGAGCACAAAGTCCCCAATGGAGGAGCTAGAAAAAGGACCCAAGGAGCTGAAGGGATTTGTAACCCCATAGGAGGAACAAAAAAAGGAGCCAACCAGTACCCCTATAGCTCCCAGGAAATAAACCACACACCAAAGAGTACACATGGAAGGACTCAAGGCTCCATCTGCATATGTAGCAGAGGATGGCCTCCTGGGACATCAATGAGAGGATAGGCCCTTGGCCTTGTGAAGGTTCAATACCCCACTGTAGGGGACTGCCAGACAGGGAAGCAGGAGTAGGTAGGTAAGTGAACAGGGGAGGGGAGATGGGATAGTAGTATTTTTGGAGGGAAAATGAAGAAAAGGGATAAAATTTGAAAGGTAAATAAAGAAAATATCTAATAATAATAAAATAGAAAAAGTAAAAAATTGTAACGTTATACAAGTTGTGGTCTTAGAAAGTGACTTAAGATATGTGAAAAATGAGATTTAAACTTGACAAAATAATAGGAAAATTTCAATGTTCAAAATTTAACATGTCAATGTTAAGCCTCTATTTAATAATCAATAGAGTTGTCATAAGTGATTAATTATCTTTGGAAACAGTTATAATTACTGAACTATAAAAGCTTTAAAAATAATTAAAGTTATCATAATTACAGGCTCAAAAACCTTCCTTTGGTTGTTTTAAACTTGTTCATGTTTATGCTAATAGCTCTTTAAGCTTTATTTTGCTAAGGCTCAAAGTATAAGCGTGTCTGATCTATTTACTTATAAACTACTTTTTCTATGATGAGTATTTCAATGCAGAGTAAAACAGACAATGGTCCTGCTGATATTTCTAAAACTTTTATCTCTTTTTGTCACCTTAAAACAATTCATATAAGCTTCAAGATGTCATGTCTTGGATCCATCTGTAATATCTCAAATGGACTCCAAGATCTCTTGTCTGATAAATCCTTCTGACAGTCAAAGAGACCACAAAAGATTAAGCTTTCCTGCCTACTGACTACCCCTGAGGGTGGGCTCTTTCCTTCCTCTGGTCTTGGGGCTCCATTCCACCCTCCCAGCCACCAAGATTGCCATGATACAAACCCTAATCGCCTTAACTTTATCAGCCTCAGCAGATTTCCCCACAGCTGGCAGATGCCATTCCAGAATCTGCCTTGGTCCTGAAACTACTACAAAATCATCTCACCTCAGTGGCACTCATGGTCCTACAAAACCTAAGGGCTCCGACTTGCTGACCCCAGAGAAAGAGGAGCTTCGCTCTCTCAGTGAAGAATGTTGTTACAATATAAGTGATCTGATCATGTAGAAGAGAGGATTGGGAACCTGTGGGAGCTGACATGAAGAATCTTATCCTTCCCTTCCCAACATACAGAATTCCTGTGATACAGGGAATCTCTATTGGGCTCTTGCTTCATCTCTTCTTGGTCCTGTGATCTCTATTTTCCTCCTAGTAATGATTTCCAGGTGTATCCCAGAGGGTTTTTTTTTTTTTTCTTTTTTTAGAATTATTGAGCTGACCCAACATTCATTGAAATGTGTTTCTAACAGAATTCTTTAAGATTTCTTAATATCACCTGCCAGTTTGATTCCCTGTTTGGACCAACATTCCAGAGTCACTTTTTTCAATGCTCCCATCTGGCCAGAAGTAGACAGAGGACCCCCATTACCCCTTATCAGGAAAAGGCTGGGATGATATATCATGTCAGTGTCGATAGCAATGACTCACTCTTACTGGAGCTGGGTTTAACTAGAAAACATAAACCTAAAGCATTTCCCAGAAACCCTCCATAGCTCGTTGAATACTGCTAACCTGTGAGCAGCTCATCTCTCTGAGAAACCTCCATGCTCCAAGCTCCAAGCAGGCAGGGGCCTGACCTACATGAGACCCCGCAAGCTTCTTCATTTCTTTATCTAGGTTCTGTCCTCCAACTTTGCAGGGAGTTCTTCAGTGTGTGTGTGTGTGTGTGTGTGTGTGTGTGTGTGTGTGTGTGTGTGTTACTAAATTTCTCTCTACATACATCATGCTCATGTATTTGCATACTTTATCCCCCATTAGTGGTGGTCTTTTGGGACATTGTAGGACATTTACGAGGTACAACATTGTTGAAGGAAGTGTATGACTGAGGGTAGGCTTTGAGGGTTTATAGATTCCTTGACTTCCTGCTTGCTTGCTCTACTGTTTTTAATAGATATATGGTCTCTCAACTCTTGTCCCTATCACTTGTTGCCAGTGTTCCCTGCTATGGTGGGCCTTTATACATCTTCAACTGTCAGTCAAACAAACAATTCAGTTATAAGTTGTTTGATCATTCTATTTTAGCACAATATCAGAAGTGTAACTGATACACCTAAGATTTGGGGCGTTAAAGAATCTCCGTAATCATCTGTAATGCCCGTTGTAGGTTGGAAACATGCAATGAATTCAACATTTCTATAGATGTTGGTAGAATACCTGGGATTTGACAATTTGTGTGGAATTTAACATTGATATTCATCACTGAGGTGTCAAACAGTCAAAAGTGTTGATCAACTCCAATGATTTTAGATCTATATTTGATTTACCCTAAGTCCAGGGATAATGCAACAAAAGCGATGAGTAACAAGGTGGACAGGAGACACTTTCAGGACAGGAGACACTTTCTTCAGCAGAGTTTTCCCATACTTTATTCTTCATCACTATGTTATCAAAGAACTTGAAAAAGCAAGGTTGTAGAAATTAACAACCTTCATCATTCACGCTCATCTTTAAATCTCAAAATAGCTGTTTGCAATGATTCAAGCAAGGTTCTCAGTCAAACATTTGATCATCTATTGTTCAAGAACACAACAATTGCCTCATGCTGACTCCCTCTTTTTAACTAAGTTGAAACCACTGAAAAATCTGTCCATTGGAAAACACCACCTAACTCACATCTAAGGTCACTACTAGATACAGATAAAATGCAGGAATTTAAAACTCTCATGTGTACATGTAAGATACCAGTCTGAGATGGGTCATGTTTATGCTTTGCTGTGCTGTTTGAGGTTGTTGTGTAATATTCTGTACGTGTTTCCTATAACATTGGATGAACACAATGGGTTTCCATTAGTGTATTTGATAATACATGGTTTGAGGCAGACACCTCTGTGTAGAGAGGAATTTTATCCCTGTGGTTAGATATTGGTGTTCACTAGACTCTAAACAGCTTTGTACATTACCAACAGCTTCCTGCCACAGGACCACAAGCTCTTGCTCTGTCACTACAAACTTTAGACTGATCAAGAACTTCCTAAACATTCCACAGGATAAGCTTTTCTACTAGAAGCAGCATAGGACATTGGGTCTTCTCATATAAATAGCGTTTGTGTTGACATACTGCTGTGGAGGCCTGTCTGAGTCTGGTTGATCTTCAAAATTAATTAGCCACTTTCTGGCCTAACAGATAGGTCTTCAAGGGCTTGATACCCAAGTGACAACCTGACTTCATACCATGATGGGACCAGAGAAGAAAGTATATATTTTGCTTAACAGTACTTGGTTTTGTTTGTTTGTTTGTTTGCCATGGTGTGGCATTTAAAACCTATTCTTCTGGACCACTCCAGAAATCCTTAAGTCTGCTATCCCACACACTGACATTTGTTCTCTGGAATATCTACACACTCTTTCTTTCTTTTCAGTGGTTAACTAAACAAAAATAGGATTAACGTAGAAGGCCAACTGTGTAGAAGAATGTCCACTTCAACCTGCACATGAATAGGAGTTAGGAAGTGTACATAGTGCAAATATACTGAAAAGACCACATTTGACATATCAATAATTCAGTTTCTTACCATGAAGCTATTGATCAAGAAGATGTATTCTTAAATTCTTGTCATGAATTGACATTGCCCTTGTAATCTGTTTTATATGCCCATTATTACACGTTAAACACAGCCAAATCTCAAAGCTACATAAAATCTTAAGCTTATGGTGTTCCTACCCCCACCATACAGCCTTTATGTAAAGAAACACACTGGTTAATTAGGAGTTGCAAGAGGAATCACTAATAATTGTCTGTATTTAGTTGCACGAAGCTAAATCAATCTCTAATGTGATAAACAGAATTTTGAGAAAGGCATTTGGGACTTTTGCCAAGTGTGGCACAATGCTTGCTGCCATGGCTGGAAGGAAACTTTTCTTTCAGGGTTTTAAGGTTCCCACTTCTAAGCTGTTACTGTATGGTTGGATTCCTGTTAGTTATGTTGCACCATGTCCATGCTGAGCAGATTTCGAATTCCCATGAATTCTTGTCAGTTTCCTCATCAGCAACCACGAGAAAGGAAGGGGAACATCAGTCAGGACTCAGGAATAATGGCCAGCCCTCGTTATACTGTCTTTTCCTCTATTTATATACAAGGTAAATTGCTAGTCTCTTTTTATTTAAATAAAGTGTGAGAAATATCCTGTCTCCTGCTTGCCCTTCTAGATTGTCAAACCAACTATGGTATAGTTCCTTAAAAGCTCCTCTCCATGAAGGTGGATGACTAGCTACTGGTGGTCAGCAACCAACAAGGGAGATTCAAGTACAGTGGGAAATTGACTCCAAAAAACCTGTCCATTGGCTTCAATATTCAAGCATATGACTGTCACAAATAAGCAATGCATAATAAGCAGTACTTACTATGAAAGGGAAGACTAAATGACCGCACTAGGCACCCTTTTCCATCTACCTCATTGAGCATGAAAACGTACAAATACATCCCTGTTATGGTCTTCACTAACAAGTTCATGGGCACTATCATCCAGTGGGTTTTCTTTAGTTTCAATTTTAAAAAGAAAATGAAAAGAAAGAAAGATTAAGAAAATCAAAAAGAGACTAAGAAAATAAACGGAAAGGATCTACTCTGTCACAAACAATAGGCTATTGCACAGCACTACCTCACTGCTCAAAATTAGTTCAGCTTTCCAGTGTTAAGACTGTGTCCTATCAAGCACGAGGAGCAAATTCTGAGTCTTGCAAGGCCCCTCCTTAATCTGGCTGACTGAGTGACCACAGCTTAGGGTTTTTTCCCCTTTGTCTTACTGCAGGTTAGTTTACCAAGTGCACTTGAAAAGCACAGAGTCTATGACAACTCTATACCAGTCACAAAAAGAAATATCTGCAGATCCAAGGTATTCCTGTCCTTATCTGCAACTGTCCCTACACTGACATGGGCATTTCTAATCAAAAGCATCAACTTCACAAAGGTTACTAAATTTTATAGAGGATTCATTAAATAGATAAAACTGAAGAAGCCCTTAGCCATGTTCCTGAACTCTTTTCAGTCCCACGCTCCTTACCCTGGAGGTTAAACTGATTTCATATGGCTCAAATACCTAACCTTATCAACTTCTACTTGATCAATCTTTCCCCTATGGCTAACCCAGGCTTAAATATAGTAGGGTCAGTTTTGGGTCATCTTATCATAAATTCTAGCATTGTCCCAGGGATTCAGCATGAATAACTAATCTCCATTTCTTGAAAATAAGCAAAATAAGTAAACATCATGTCTCAGGAGACCCAAATAATATATAAAAGCATCTTTTTTATTAAATGATGGATATTTTAAATCTTGCCTCTACTCCAGAGTCACATTATTGGCAAACCAGCACTTACAATGTCTGTTTGGATGAGCTGCTTACAGTCTCTGGTAACTGATTAGTGTCCTGGAGCTATTTGATCATTCCTGTTGCTCTGATAAAATACTGACAAAAAGTGATTCAGGTAAGAGTTTATTTTAGCTCACAATTCCAAGTTTCATTTCATCCCTGGAGTGGGAGTCACATCACATCTGTAGTCAAAAGCAGAGAACAATCTTGCTTGTGCTCAGCTCCAATCTTTACTCCTGACACCTTAGTCTGCGAGCCTTTGGAATGGTGCTCTTCACATCGGGTTAGCTCTTTCCGCATCAATGAACTCAACACACCTCCCACACATGGCCATGTCCACAGACAAACTTCATGTAGATAACCCCTCATTAAGATTCTCTTACCAAGTGATTCTAGCTTATATCAGGCCAACAATTAAAGTTAAGCAGTATGCCGGGCGGTGGTGGCGCACGCCTTTAATCCCAGCACTCGGGAGGCAGAGGCAGGTGGATTTCTGAGTTCGAGGCCAGCCTGGTCTACAAAGTGAGTGCCAGGACAGTCAGAACTACACAGAGAAACCCTGTCTCAAAAAAAAAAAATAATAATAATAAATAAATAAATAAATAAATAAATAAAGTTAAGCAGTCCATTGTGCTGGAATGACACGACCAACTTCTGTAGCAAGATTATCTAACACATGAGCACTAGCTCATCATATCTTAAGGAAATAATGCACGGTTTTAATTTTATCTGCTCTTGTTACAGTTAATGTGTCCTAAAAGCATTTTTTCCAAGTCTTTCCAGACTTTACATTATAACAAAATAGTTAAAAGCAAAATAGAAATGGATTTGAACAGAGAAAATTACTTTTAATTGTTTACTTGACCCTTAAAAGGTATACAGATATTATCATTTATAAGAGTGAGTAAAAGGAGGCAAAATGTCCTATAATTTTTATCTCATTGTCAAATAGAAACTAAAGCATATTTCATTTTCAAAATAATAAGTAATAGGTCATTTATCTTGTTAAAAGAATTTTAATCATGTTTCTAAATTAACCTTTTCATTCACAAGACCAAACGCTATGCATTCTTTGGTGACAACTTTAAAAGGCAGAACACAGTTGTTGTCTGATTTCTTTTTCTTTTTTTCTATTTTTTTTGACACAAGAAACATCACAGATAAAATTTATTGTACTTCCAATCAATTTTATGCTAGCTTAATTATTCTTTTTTTTCCCCTTGGTTATTTTATTTGTTTACATTTCAAATGTTATCCTGTTTCCCCATTTCCCCTCAGCAAATGCCCTATCCCATCCTTCCTCCCTCTGCTTCTATGAGGGTGCTCCCCCACCCACCCACTCCCACCTCACCATCCTAGATTTCCCCTACACTGTGGTCCTTCACAGGACCAAGGGCCTCCCCTCCAATTGATGCCAGATAAGGGAATCCTCTGCTACATATGCAGCTGGAGCCATGGGTCCCTTCATGTGTACTTTTTTGTTGGAGTTTTAGTTCCTGGGAGCTCTGGGTGGTCTGGTTGGTTAACAGTGTTATTCTTCCTATGGGGTTGCTGATTTCTATTTCAATGAAGAAAACTACTGTTTCATGAGCAATGGCATGCCAGGAACAGGCAAGTTTTAGCAAATAAAAGCCACAGTCCTTAGTCATTACCAGGGAACACAATGTCTGCCCTAATGGGCTATGGAACATCATGCTGAACTCTTAACCGTGTGTTCTCTTAGTTTTAGTAACTTACTCTTGGGATGAGTTTCAGGATTCCTCAGATATTTTAAGCATTATTTACTTTTTGTTTGGAAATTGCTTGGAGGTTAAAAGATAAGGAGAGAAAAGCTTACCTGAAGGGAAACATACAGGAGCAAGAATGAAATTCCTATTTGTTGTGAAGGAAGTATATTTTATAAACTTCTTGTTTCCTAGAAGAATGTGTGCCTGTCACATTCCTGACAATATCCTGATAAAATATTCTCATTTTCTATTCTTCACCATACCAAATTGTGCTACATAATGATCTTAACTTTTAAAGTATTACCAAGGGACATCTTGGGGACTAAATGTTTCCATCAAGTGTGTGTGAATCTTGCTGGCATTTGAGACTCCTACTTCAAGAAATGGATTTGCTCATGCAATTAAACTCTAGCAATTGAAACTTAAGCAGATTTCTATTACCTTTTTACCAGCCATGCTCCAGTGCAGTGATGTGGAAGGGCTTTAACCTTTCAAATTATAGCTTTCTACTCTAGCCACTAAACCATTCTTGACCAGGGGGTCAGGCATAAACTGAAAGATAGTGAGATTTTAAAATCCCATGCTAAATACTCTAAGAGAAGTGGCTGCATAACTCATTAGCTGTGCGTACTCAAACGTACTTGTATTCTAGGTGTAGGTACTTGCGCTATTCATCTGAGGAGAGTGGTGGAGAGAATGCAAGTGTAACCAAAGGGGAAAACATGCAGACTGACGTCTCTGACAATGCCTATGACACACAGAGTGATGTCACTGACAATGCCACAATGCCTCCCCTCTGCAGACCCTTACTTATGCACACAATCTTGAAGTATATTAAATATTTGCATTGATAGCTGGGCGTGTGGTGCATGCCTTTAATCCCAGCACTCGGGAGGCAGAGGCAGGCGGATTTCTGAGTTTGAGGCCAGCCTGGTCTACAAAGTGAGTTCCAGGACAGCCAGGGCTACACAGAGAAACTCTATCTCGGAAAAAAAAAAAAAAAAAAAAAAAGGTTAAATATTTGCATTGATGCTGCTTCCTTTTTTCTACATTCTATTTATTGTAAATATATCACTTTTACTGTGTATATTCCTCATACATGATAATGTAGTCTAATAAATTATTTTAGAGATATTTTAATAGCATATCATACTGTGTATTTAATTGGAAATTTATTTATTATAATTATATATTTCTTTATTTTTAATAGATATTTTCTTCATTTACATTTCAAATGTTATCTCCTTTCCTTGTTTCCCCTCTGGAAACCCCCTATATCATCCCTCTTCCTCATGTTCACCAACCCACCCACTCCTGCTTTCCTGTCCTGGCATTCCCCTATACTGGGGCATTGATCCTTCACAGGATATAGGGCCTTTCCTGTCATTGATGTCCCACAAGGCCATCCTCTGCTACATTTGCAGCTGGAGCCATGGGTCCCTCCATGTGCTGGGAACCAGCCTCAACCATGGCCCTGTGGAAAATTTCTAGGTTACATAAACAACCCTGAGAGAACATTTGTAGTCAAAACAGAAAGAATATTTGTGGGTGCGGAGGGCACTGTAACCACTGATTTCAGGAACTAAAGATTGCCACCTGGCCTTCGGAGAGCTCTCAGAGTTTTCTCCCCTCCCCTGAAGCTTCCTCTTGCTTATGCTTTATTGCCGCCCCTGAATAAAGTTTTTTCAGAGATTGATCAGGCAACTCTCTTGCTCTCATTCTTCGTGTCCTTTGTCCTTCCTACTCTCTCTCCCCTGCCCTAGGTCCCTGCTAATTCTCCCTGCAGGTCTGGGCATTCGTGTGTACTCTTTGGTATATGGTTTATTCCCTGTGAGCTCTGGGGGTACTGGTTGGTTCATACTGTTGTTCCTCCTATGGGGCTACAAACCCCTTCAGCTCCTTGGGTCCTTTCTCTAGCTCCCCCATTGGGGACCCTGAGCTCATTGCACTGGTTGGCTGTGAGCATCCACTTCTATTTCTGTTAGCCACTGGCAGAGCTTCCCAGGAGACAGCTATGTCAGGCTCCTCTCAGCAAGCACTTGTTGGCATCTGCAATAGTGTCTGGGTTTGGTAACTTTATATGGGATGAATCCCCCGGTGAGGAAGTCTCTAAATGGCATTTCCTTCTGTATCTGCTTCACACTTTGTCTCTGTAACTCCTTCCATGGGTATTTTGATCCTCCTTCTAAGAAGAACAGAGAAGTATTCACACTTTATTCATCCTTATTCTTTAGCTTCATGTGGTCTGTGACTTGTATCTTGGTGTCAGAGAATCTTAGCTGATGTTATTCTGTTTGTTTCTTCTCAGTTTTGGCCACTGATACTTGATTAACAGAGAAATGTGTATATTTCAATTGTGCTGGTGGTCCTTAGGACAATATTTAGAGAATAATGCTTTAGGTGATATAGCATCTTTTTAGATCCTTTGATTTCCCTGATTTCTGTACTCAATCCAATCACTATCTATATATTTTGATATCTCATTTCTTATGCTGTCCACATGACTAATTCCATCTCTGCCTGTAGGATCAGGGCACCAAGATTCCATGTAATTTTACTATGTTTGCCAGCATAGAAATAATCATTTTCAATAATAATTACAACTTTACGTATCATTTTTAAGAGAGATCAACAGAAGAAAGACTTAGATAAGGAGAGGGCTGAAAGATGGAATGCTAGGTTATTTGCCACAGATCAGAGAGTAGAGGATCTGGAACCTACAGAAACAACAAAGGGATGGTTCCAGATAAAACAAATGATTGAATAATTAAAATGACAATTCACAGAGATGCAATATATTGAGTTAAGTATCCAGATTCTACTTATTGATGCTACTTACTAAGGCAATACCCTACAACAGATTATCTTTTTTTCATAGAGTTTGAAGATTTAAGATACATAAATATGTTGGTACACCTTGCTATTGATACATGATCAGAATCCCAACTGGCTTTTGTTTTGAAATCTGAAAAATATTATTAGGAGATTGTACCCTTATTAGAGATAATAGTGATCTTAGAAATGACTTTACAGATTAAAGCTGATGTTACTTTAACATATGTATTCATTAGAATACAACAGGCACAAAGGTGCAAAACCTCTTACAGATGAAAGTTACAACCCTACAGGTCCAGCAATTATAGAGAGATTTAAGAGAACTTTAAAGGAAATGCTCATAGAACAAGAGGGAGATATGGAATCTCCTAAAAATAGATTAAATAATGCTTTATTGACTTCAAAATTTTAAATTCTCAGTGAGACAGATAATGTAAACTGCTAAAGTACACTGGATTTTAGAAAGAGCTGCTGAACTAGATCAGCATAAATTTATAACAGCCTCAGAATGAAAGACAGGAAAGATGTTGCAATGGGGAAGAGAATATGCTCTTGTGCCAACAGGAAAATAAACCTGTGCACTCCTTCCAAATTGATAAAAATCAGATATGATATGTGGGAGACCTCCTGAAGATCTTGAATGCACACAAAAAATAATCGTAAAGACAACTAAAGCAGGTAACTTGTATTATTGATCTCTGAGACAGGTTGAGATATGCAAAATATCTGCCTCCAGCTAGAACCTGAGTTATGTATAGCCAGTAAATTTTATTGACTCCAAAATCCTTAGGACTTATTATTTCATCCATTCATATAGAATGGATAAATATTTATATTATAGCTTGGTCATACAATCCAAACTAACTTAGAAAGAAAAATAGATGCCTTATGTGTTCAAACAGAGAACAGAGAATGACCCCTGACTGATCTGTGCACATTTCATTTATGTGTTAATACAACAATGTATAATACCATTGAAAGTTTGTATGTTCACAGAGAAAAACAACCAGAAAAGCAGCCATAACAAGATTCACCCTGAGGGGTGCTGAGATACTTGAGGCATGTTTATTACAGCATTTTACCAAATCCAACCTCATTTTGCCTTAATATCTGTTTCATCAAACCTCCTTCCAGGACAGCTTCAGAAAAGATGCTAACCCCAACTGGTCCAGTATCACAGACTGTTTCAGTAAGGACTTCACTTAAGCCCCGGTCTTTCTCAGCAAGCTGAGGCATGCTTCAGTCAGCTTTCTTAAGACTAACCATTATCCAAAATTTTAACCCCTCAAAAAAGAAAAGGATGCCCCAAATCAGCAGGAATCAATTTTAAGAGGATTATGTCTCCATTACCAAAACGTAGACTAGATAGATAGTTTTTGGTCATTCAATGGATGATGGATATTTGTCATCATTTAAGTGGCGTGCTTAGAAGTTGTTATGGTCTTGGTCAGGGAAAGAAGCAAAATTAAGGAGGTTAAATTCAGACATTCTTTTTCTTTTGTTTTCCTCTATCCTTCTTTTTCTCCTATTTAGTGTTAAGTGGAAAGGGGGGCATGAACAAAAAAAGGACATCTATCTAAATAATACAAGAACAATAAGAATAAAGGGTAAATTACTGAATCTATTCTCAAACTATAGAGATATACCTAGCCAAAAATCTTATATTGGTGTAGATTCCGTGTATTGATACAAAATTAAGGTTATATGTGGTTACAAAATACTGTGTGTCGGGCTGGGCGTGGTGGCACATGCCTTTAATACCAGCACTCGGGAGACAGAGGCAGTCAGATTTCTGAGTTCGAGGACAGCCTGGTCTACAGAGTGAGTTCCAGGACAGCCAGGACCACACAGAGAAAACCTGTCTCGAAAAACCAAAAAAAAAAAAAAAAAAAAAAAAAAAACCAAACCAAAACAAAACAAAACAAAAAAAAAACCTATGTGTCAACTGCTTTTAAGGTATTATACCTATGTAATTCTTAAAAATGCAATTTTGTGTGTTTTGTGTGTATATGAGAAATGTATTTTATCAAATGAGTGAGAGCTGTCTTTAATATGTAAGGATGCCAACACTATAAGACAGATTATAAAAAGCAACAAACACATGTATTTAATAAAAGGTATGCCACAATTGAAAGAAAATGCAATTTTAAGTTCTAGTCCTTTGAAAGCTGCTATTCCAATCTGTTTAGGACAATTAAGAAATACAAGTTAATAATTGATCAAACTTATGGTCATGTTAGACACTAGTCTACTTTATTACAGAAATATGTTTTCAAGGTTAAACAGATAGTGAATAGGTAGAAACAAGCAACGTTTGCATATTCACATATGCTACAGATAGATTGGTGGTCTTCAAAAATTTCAGAGATCTACAAAATATGTTACTTAAAGATGTCTTATCATAAAAAGGCTTTTATGGCAATGACACAGATCTACTCCTGGTAAAACGCTCATTTTTCTTCAGGGAAGATGATGAACATTGAAGAAACACATTGCATACTTTGCTTTAGATATGACAAGGTGCCATTGGGTAAGAAACTTCCATTGCTTCAACTCCTAATAGTATGTTGTTCACAATGAACACATGGGATGGAGGGAAATCAGCTGCCAAACTCTGGCAAAACAAGGTAAGGAAATTTTCATAATTCCTGCTTCCAAAAAACAAAGTTAGATATTCTGTGCCAGATGGTTGAAGATGATGCTCAAATGATTCAGTGAAATTTTGGGTGATTGTCCAGGCAACCAGATCCTTTGTCACTTCTGTAGATTAGGAAGCTGCTTGTTATACACTTCCTGCATACTTAGGTAACATTTATTTCTTCTTAAGTCTTTGAAAAGGTAGAAGACTACATAGTTATCATCTCACATTAAGCTTAAGTTGTTTATGATGTAAGAGAATGTTTTTAGATGAAGATATTTTATGTTGGTAATGAAAGTTATGATCAAAAATTATTTAGGAACAAAACTCTGAACTCACCAAGACAGAATAGATAACAGAAAACTTGCTCTGAAGTTGCCAAACACAAATGGGCTAGACATTGTGAATTTAATTCTTAAGTGATTGATTCATAATTCTTCTCATTATATGTAAGTAATTGTTCTAAAAGAAAAAGTCTTTTTACTGGACTAGAAAGACTTTTATTGGTCTTGTGTGCTGTGTATTCAGAAGCTGAGTTCTGTCCCCCAAAATCAGGTTGCAGTCTGGACATGGGGGCTGTATTAACCCACGTGCTGTAATAATACCCCACAGTAATCTCTGGTTGGATAATAAAAGGCTGGAACATGTGATTGGGCAGGAAAGAGAGGAAGGAGTAACTTGAGGTTGAGTAGGGGGCCTTCGATAAGTACCAGAAGGAGAAGGAAAAGGGTAAGAAAAGGAGATCTCTATGAGTTAGAATGGACCATGAGGATGTGCCATGAGCACGCGGCCAAGAGAAAATCTCCCTGAGGACACTCATGGAGTCGAACAAGACTCAGTTGGTAAATAACATGGGGCTGGATGTAAGTTAAAATAGCTCAGAACATGCCCAGTTTATGCTTACAGCCTGTTAATAAAAATAGGAGGTTCATTTGTATTTCATTCAGGGTGGGCTAGAGTGGGGCAGAACCTCTCCCCTAAAATTACTACTATGTGAACCCACTGCTCTGAGACAAGTACTGATAGATAAATGACCTTTGGTTACCATAACCATGAAGATATGTGTGTTGAAGAAGAAAGATTTTTTTTTAAATCCTGAACATAAGTTTGGAGCTAAGACGAAAGGATGGACCATCCAGAGACTGCCCCACCCATAATCAGCCACCAAACGCAGACACTATTGCATATGCCAGCAAGATTTTGCTGAAAGGACCCTTTTATTGCTATCTCTTGTGAGGCTATGCCAGTGCCTGGCAAATACATAAGTGGATGCCCATAGTCATCTATAAGACAGAACGCATTGCCCCCAATGTAGAAGCTAGAGAAAGTACCCAAGGGACTGAAGGGGTCTGCAACCCTATAGGTGGAACAACAATATGAACTAATCAGTACCCACAGAGCTCATGTCTCTAGCTGCATATGTAGCAGAAGATGGCCTAGTTGGCCATCATTGGGAAGAGAGGCCCCTTGGTCTTACAAACTTTATATTGCCCATACAGGGGAATGCCAGGGCCAAGAAGTGGAAGTGAGTGGGTAGGGGAGCAGGGCTGGGGGAGGGTATAGGGGACATTCGGGATAGCATTTGAAATGTAAATGAAGAAAATATCTAATAAAATAATTTTTTTTAAAAATCCTGAACATAATAATAAAAAGGTGCACCACATTGTACATTTTTTCCAAGTTGGTGGAAAATGCTGTGCTCTTAGAAATCATGGATCTCCTTCATCTCTCACACTAGAATTGCCCAATCATGTCTGGAAAGAAAGAGCTATCAACAAAGCACCTAACACATTTATGTTGGGAATGGAGAACCATGGATTGCTGCAGTGGTTATGACTTGGCATGAGAGATACAGGAAATTCAGTTGTATAATTAACCAAAACCAGCTAAGTTCTGAAGTTCCCATTCCGCTGCTTAGAGGTGACCCAGAGCCTAATGTTGTGTTATTTAATTGTAGTGCACTCTTGTTTCAACTTTTGTTTTAGTGTTGTGTTGACGGTTTATTTTAGGACACATTAGCACAAAAATTGTTGTGTTAGCTTTAATGAGACTATATAGTGGCAGAGGTAACAGCCAAAAGGTATTCAATTAGCTCACATTCAATGGAACTAAATGAGTTTCAAGAGCAAAATTTACTGAATTGTGTTAGTTACATGATCATAGCCAAGCTTCTTTTGTGCTTGACTTTCCAAAAAAATAACAAAACACATTTTAGTTACATCATACAGCAATATCTACCATAATTCTAATGGCCTTGCTGATCATATATCAACTATCACTTACTAAGTGTTATATTATTAGCTCCATATTTCTGTACAGTAAAAAGATCTAAAAACATAAGCCAAATATGATATCATACACAAAGCATCAAGTTTAAGCTTTTCTACCAACCTGAATGCTAATATAATTATATCTTCTCTTGCCTAAAACTTTTATGTATCATTTGTGCATTATTCTTATTTAACTCATATTTATTATCTATTTGTATGTATATATTTATGTCTATTTTTGTATTATATATCTACAACCTACCTATTTATCATTCTATTTATCTATCTATCTATCTGTGTATATATCATCTATCATACATTTATTTTTTTCTACCTATAAAATTTTTATCATAATGAATTTGTATAAGCTATCAGTTCTGTTTCTCAAGATAAGTGCAATTCGTTATTACAAGAGAATTTGCCAAATCACCTATGAATTATTAATTTTCTTTTGTAAACCAAAGTAATTGATTTCTATATTTTATAGATTCCTTGTCATATATGATAATAACAACATCTTTCTAATAAATAAACTCTTCAAAACGAGAAATAAATGAAGCTTGATATGAAATTATAAGATTCATACTGCCCCGCAAGTCTAGCAAGATGTAACTTTTATAACAGTATAAAGGAAATATTTCTAGTGCTGTTATTAACTAGAATATTTATTATGAGTATGGTGGTGAGACACTCCTTAGTTTTCTAATAAATGTATGAATTCAGAGTCAGTTATTGAATCTATAGTAACAATATGGCTACAATATTTATGAACCAGATGCTAATACACATACCTTTAATTCTAGAATTTGGAACATGTCTTGGGGTTTCTATTGCTATAGATACTATGATTTTGGCAACTCTTATAAAGGAAAATATTTAATTTGAGCAAGCTTACACTTTCAGAGGTTTAATCCATTATTGCCATGGCAGGAATCATTATGGGGCACAGGCAGACATGGTGCTGGAGAAGCAGATAAGAGTTCTACTTCTAGATCGGCAGGCAGGTAGAGAGAGAATAGCACAAGGCATGGCTTCTGACCTCCCACTACTACCATACCCTCAGGTCCCAGAAAATACTTCCTTCAACAAGGTCACATCTCCTAATAGTGCCCCCTTTGTACTGGGCCATATCAGGGTATAAGGTTACCCTCACAGATAAAGTTCATGACCAGCCTTAGCTCTCAGTGACACTGCATCCAAAAATGTAAAGCAATAATTTTGTCAAAGTTAAAATTTATGAATGTTATTTTTTGAATTCATAATTTTTATTTTGTAATTGTTAGAACAGGTTTGTTTACAAAGACTAAGAATCACCATAAGACCCTTGATAGAAATATTGATTATTGCCAGCAGTAATATGCAGGAGGTTACTTCGTGAAAATTTCATGAAATTAAAGATGTGAAAGAACTATCTACTATTGTGTGAAATAACTGATTGTAAGACACTTGCTAACAGGTTACTACTACTACTACTACTTTTTAATAATATATATGTATATTAAAATTTAAATGAATTAAAAATAATTAATAATTTAAAAATGATGCATTATATCCAAGGTCTAAGTATATTTTGTAAAAAAATTATAGAAATCAAATGTCAACAGGGCTTATTAGCCCCTCAGCTACAGTGTTGGCAACATAACAGAATGCATGAGTTCCTGACATGAGAGAAACATAGCTCTTGTGTAATGTTCAAAGGCCTCAGTATTTCCAAAGGAAAAGAGGGGAATAATCTTAGTGTAGCACTACTGAAATCTGTGAAACGGTCCTAGAATCGCAGCAATAGAACCAAGAACTAAAATGAAACCTGCAAAGATTCAATGCATTTCACAGTTTAAAATCTGCTCCTGTAATAAAAGTTAATAGGTGAATTTTGAGGCAACTTGGGTTTCCTTACAAAAATAATGACTGCTTGGAGGTAACAAATGCACTCAAGAATTCCTGAAGTGGAGTTGCATTGATCAGTATTGTACCTGATTGACATGTCACAGATATTTTGGCAGACTTGTTCATCATATTGATACTGAGCATAGACTCATTATGAGTTGAAAACAACACCACTGGCCTTGGTAGTGGTATAGTGAAATAAAAAAAAGAAAAAAGAAAAAAAAAAACCTTAGAAAAGTTAAAAGCATAAAACAAATACCTGACATATTATGTGTAGAGAAACAGAGACATTACCACATTTATTACAATCAGTACAGAATACAACAGACCAAACATATGTGAGTTTATATGTTTTTCCATTGACAGAATGTGGTCTTCACATATTAAAGGCAACTAATTCTTCAGAAAAACCTCAGTGAAAATCAGCAGGATTTCACATTGAACTAGCAGAAACTCAGACCATCAGGTGTACCAAATGGAAATCAAAACCTGTCCAAACAATGAAAATGGGAACAACAATGCAAACACATGAATGTTTAGAAAGTCTTTCTACTCTGAGCAATTTCTTCAGAGTCAGGAAAATTTCTATTTGCAATAGATGAACCCACTCAACCTCAAAAGAATGAGGTACAAAGAATAAGCCTGGTTATTGTCAGGCCTAAATGGGACCTGCATGCCACACACTCCTCCTCCCAAGTCTCAAGAATCATTAGAGAACAGAGGATGGAAATAATGAAAGAACTAAAGGTATTGAATGAATACCAGAGAGAAGGATTCTCAGGATACAGATGAGCTTATTAATGTATACTGGCTTGACTGTATGCACAAGACCTGCGCAAATACAAGTCAGACAAAATCCCAGTATGAAGTGGGGAGATGGGTAAGCAGTCTCCTCTACTTGAGGAGCTATTGGCAACTGATGGTTGCAGGTGGAGGAACATTCAGAAGTCTTTAACATTGTGACCACACGTTCAAATCAGTGCTTAGCTAATTTGTTTCCACATTTTAACATTTTAATGCATATATACAGTGTATCTTAATCTTATCTTTCTCTCCAACTCTCCCTTGCCCATCCCTAACCAAAACATCTCCCTGAAATAAAAAACAGAGAGAAAAGTAAATGAAGGTAATGACATTAAAATTGAAGCTCCAGAAATAAACACAAAGGATTGTGATACTGCTATTAGTAATTTATATAATGTAGGACTACTGCTAATAAAGGGTATGTTCAGCAAATATATAGAATTCTAAATATGAGATAAAGAAACGGAATAGCTAAACAGATTACACCTGGGAAACTTGGTCAGCCACCAAATATCTCTCACTGAAGCACATTCTTGGATCGGGCATACTCTGAAGAATTTGTAAAAAACAGTAAAAAATAAAAGAGTTCAGAAAGAATAAGTCTTCCAAAAGTAGAAGAGAGATGTAGATTTTCAGGTTATTTTATGTTGTGATCATCACTCTGACACATGAGCTAGAAAAGATGCTAATATGCTGGGGTCTGTGGATATAACAGCAGCCTCAATCTACAAATTGCTGAAAGTCTTCCCTTTGGTATTTTGAACATTTATCCATTGCTAGAAAAGACACTTAGAAAATTTTTGTCTTGTTTTTATTTTCTTTTACTCTTACTTAATCTCAAGATCCAGTGGAATTTAAACCTTGATGCAAGTGTAGCTCACATGAAAATAATCAGTGTGACTCACAGCAACTGTAGAACAACAAAAACAACAAAAATGGACATCTTGAAGAAATGAACAGAAAGAGAGAGAAAAGGAAACCTATATCCTTCCAGGAAGTTTTCTGGCAGGTGTGTGGTTGAAACTGAGGGAAAGAGTGAACCGACCCTGTCAGAAGAATCCAAAGCCTAAAGTCACCTCTGTTTCCCAATCTGTATGTACATAGGTGAGAAATCCAGGAAGCTGTTCTCTTTGAAAGGACACACATCCCAATGCTTTCTCCTAGCTTCCCTGGAACACAGTGATGATGGTGGCCTGGATGCTGAAAGACAGGCAGCTCACCTAACACTGTAGATTTCTAACACAGTTCTTAACTACTTCCCACTGTGGCAATACAATTCTGCTGTGGTTGGCACATACTACTTACTGAAATAATTATTTTTTTAATTTTATTGATTAAAACACTAAACTAATTTATTTCAATTTGCTTTATAGTTAACATTATTTATTTATTTTTTTCATTTTTTTTAATTGAAAATAGTCTTCTCTCATATGGTACATCCTGACCACAGCTGCCTCTCCTGACTCCTCCCACTTCTTCCCCTCCTTGTTCCACCACTCCATGCTACATTTCCTCTTTAAATAGAGCTGTCCTCCAAGAGAAGACATCTACACAGGAAAAAAAAAATACAAGGAGTCAAGGCAAAAGCCCTTATACTGAGACCAGACAAGGCCACCCAATAAGGAGAAAGAGTTACAAAAGAGTATTTCTGGACACAGTGCCTTAGGCTGCTAGGCCATCTGACAAAAGAGCATATTTCCAACCATTGTCTTATAGCTTCAATTCTAAACTCATAATATGTATTTATATGTAGAGATTTTCTCCAAGATTAAAATCACAAAAATTTAAATTAAAGCAGCAAAACTCTCCTAGTGTTTCTGAGTTCTTTTTTGCAGTAATTTTCAGTGTCTAAGTAGTAAAATTTAAATAGGAACTTCCAAGAAAATGCTTTCTTTCTCAATTAGCTAGTGATCTCTTTTTCATATAGATTTTTGCTGCTATTGCTACTTTTTGTGTATTTTGCCAAATTCTAATAAAAATAGAGAAAAATTTCAAGGAAATTATATTTATTTAGTAAGAATTTGTTCTAAGAAATCATAATATAAAACTACCACCACTACTACAAACAAAATCAGTCTGTAACCTTCCCTTGTGATGTTTATAATCTATACAAGAGGGGAGACATGAAAATAAATCACAACAGAGCCAAGTCAGCTCCATCCTTCAGAATTAAAATGCCAAGGAAGAGAAACTGTCATCCAAAAATGCTGAATTTACTCATCTATTTATTCTTATCTGTTGAGACAAAATGTGAAACCTGTTGCCACTAACAATGTTCTTAGTATTTGCCCCAGTACAGGGGAACACCAGGGCCAAGAAGTGGGAGTGGGTGGGTAGGGGAACAGGGAGGGGAGGGTATAGGGGACTTTGGGGATAGCATTTGAAATATAAATTAAGTAAATACCTAATAAAAATTGGGGAAAAAAAGAGAATGTTCTTAGATGGTAGGGATGGAGTTGGTCTCTGTGAGTGTTCAAATGACACTCAAAATATAAAGGAATTTACAGAGAGGATCCACAAGAGCACTTCAAAATAAGCAATATTACTTCCATTGTATATGTTGACTCATTGGAGCTTGAAAGAACTTACACTCTTTGCTGAACTGTGTGCAGAAGGTTCGGTTGTACCTGCTCTTTCTTCCTTTGGCATGTGGATGCTTGTGCTTCTCCTGGATATTGGAACAAATTGGAAATATCTGAGTTGTGTGTAATTATAGATTTGCTTCCTAGAAGGTAAAATTAAAAAAAAAAATCCAGATCTGCAAAGAGGCTTTGTCTGTTACTTGTTAGACATTAGCAAAGTCCATATGGATGCAGAGAGACATCCATCAGAAGCAAGTGAGAATGCGTGTGGCAAACATCTCCTGGTCCAAGTGTGCCTGCCAAGCGAGAGACGGTACACCTAAAACCTGTGCAAGACGGATGCCATCTGCATCGAAATTAAACACTTCAGGAAATGCACCAGCTTCCCCAATGTGCTGACATGTGATACAAAGACAATTCACTTGTGCACAGAGGCTGCCAAAACGGCCAAACTGCACATTATTCTATAGCATTTTGCAGAAGCTTGTGTTTACAGCAATATCCAATGCTAGCATCTCAAAGCACTATTTGTCCTTGTCAAAACACAAACAGAACAACAAGACTTTCGTCCATATTGAGTCCTTTGGTCCTTCAAAGCTTTTTCTGTTTTGTGTCCAGAAATTCATACCTGGTTTTCATTAATTTTAAGCCTTATATTTCATGTGTGTGTAAGTTACATCATTATTCACAAGTGTAAATGTAAACTGTCTATTATTTCTTGAACTTCACAAAGAGATTTATTACAGAGGCAATTAGGTGAGCCTCATTGAAAATGCTTCCACATTTGCAAATAAAACATTAACATGGTAAGAATGCCATGTATAATTCTGTTCTACAGATCATTTGACTATTCTGTTAGCAAAAATATGTTTATACATATATAGCAAGGTTTAATATTTTTAATATATAATCCCATTAATATGTATGTAGCCCTTTCCTTGTAAAATAAGCATTCAATGCAATTCATCACTATTATAAAGCAATGAACACAGCCTTCTGATCATTGAAAATAGAGTCATTTCTAGGTAGTTTATCATACTGACTTCCTCCATTAGCCAATATAGAACTTAAAAGGAAAGTAGAGAGATGTTTTGGGGTGTGTGTGTGTGTGTGTGTGTGTGTGTGTGTGTGTGTGTAACATAAGGCTCACTCTGAATGAGGGCTCATCAATTCTGGTTGAAAAACTAAATTCACAAACAGAGCGCATGTATTTGCATATATTATGCCATTTTGTGCCATGGTAAAAGCTGTAGGTGCTAAGTATCATAAAGGAAGCATTGTCTTGTCAAATCTACTTATCTATTGCTGTCAGAAGTTTCTCAATAAAGCAAACAATATGGATATTCATGTTTTCATCTAAATAACACCAGCTGTCTAGTTCCCAGATAGAAAAGTTCACCAGGGCCAGGACTTTGCCTCCAAACCTAAGTGTCTGCTAAGACTGAGTTACATAAATTAACAGTCAGAGTACTGCTTGAAATTTTGCCCTGAAGATGATCTGAAAGACAGACAATATCGTTAATTTTAAATAAAAATATTGAATTTTACTTATCCTCCATCATCCTATATTCTATCTAATGAAAATCTCACGTGGAAGCTGTTGACTGGAGGAACATGCTAATGTTTATTAGAGCCTTGCTGTCTTAGATGGGGTTGATGCCTGCACTTTGGGTTTGTTAATTTTTTGTAACTTCTTTTCTTTCTGACATAGCAATGATCAGCCTCACATCATTCAAATGGATGAAGACTCATATAATACTACTTTCCCTACAAAATTTCTAATTGGCATTCTTTGCCTCTGATTTAATCTTGAATAAAATATTTATGAGGATAATCGGGACTATCAAATAGCAAGGATGTTTGTAAAAGAATAAAAAGTTAGTATTGGCGGCCATGTATATGGAATAACCACATTTCAGTTTCCTTGAAACTGAAAATGGAGATGACACCTGGCCTAGCCTTGTCACTCTTAGGTGCACTTGAGGGATCTAAGTCCATAAACCCTGGAGACATCAGCATGTGCATCTTTATAGATGCTCCATACAAAGAAGCCAGGAAGTGGAAACATCATAGTGAATGGATAAAATAGGTGGTACATCACATTATATAACTTTTAACTTTTTGAATTTTTTTACTTTATGTGTGTGTTTGCTTTACAACTATAGCTGTGCAACACAAGCATGCAGTGCCCACCACAGCAATCAGAAGAGGGCATCAATACACTGAATTGGAGTGATTGGGGAGGAACCATGTGGGTGCTGAGAACTGAACAAGCATTGAACCTCTGGAATGGTAGTCAGTGTTCTTAACTTAAGTAGTCTTTTCAGCTCCATACAGTATGGAGTTTTATGTAGCTATAGTTAAAATTAAAACAATGACATCTACAAAACAATGGATGCAAGAGGAAAGCATTTTATTGAGGGAAATAATGAATTAGAGAGCAAGGAGAGGTCTACAGGAGGGTCTGAAGAGAGCAAAGGGACTGAAGAAATTGTGTAATTGTGCTATAGCCTCAAATATTTTTTTTAAAAAGGAGGAAAGGAGGAAGAGGAAGAGGAGAAGGAGGAGAAGGAAGAGGAGGAGGAGAAGGAGGAAGAGGAAGAAGAGGAGGGGGAGGAGAGGAGGAGGAGGAGGAGGAGGAG